>NC_060910.1:14292347-14592347 GCF_014805685.1 Silurus meridionalis | reverse complement strand
ATCAAACACAGCTGGACTCAAATGAATGTGTAAAACCATCTCAAGGATGATCAGAAAAAATGAATAGCAACCGAGTTTAATATATGAGTGTCACAGCAAAGGTCTGAATACTTAGGACCATGTGATATTTCAGTTTTTCTTTTTTAATAAATCTGCAAAAATGTCAACATTTCTGTGTTTTTCTGTCAATATGGGGTGCTATGTGTACATTAACGAGGAAAAGAAATGAACTTAGATGATTTTAGCAAATGGCTGCAATATAACCAAGAGTGAAAAATGTAAGGGGGTCTGAATACCTTCTGTACCCACTGTATTAGATTAGATTAGATTAGATTAGATTAGATTAGATTAGATTCAACTTTATTGTCATTACACATGTACAAGTACAAGGCAACGAAATGCAGTTTGGGTCTAACCAGAGTGCAATAACAGCAAGTGCAGGATATATAGTTTTTACATGATTTACATAGTTAAATAAAATGAAATATAGACTATAAACAGTAATTTAAAGATGTATATGTACTATAAATGTAGTGTACAGATGAATATATATGTACTAAGATATCTTAGTACATATATATTCATCTGTATACTATATATATATATATATATATATATATATATATATATATATATATATATATGTATGTATTGTGAACATGATATGCAGATGCCTATTACTATACACAGAGATTTACAGAAGGATGTGAACAGTGAACATAACATATTGCTATATCTATAAACAGAGAACGGGTATATATACAATGGTAACAATAAAAATATGTGTGTGTGTGTGTGTGTGTGTGTGTGTGTGTGTGTGTGTGTGTGTGTGTGTGTGTGTAAAAAATATTACCTCAGCTTTGATCTTCTCAATTTCAGCTCGAAGTAGTTCAATTTCATGCTTTAAACTGTCAATCTGAAGGTCTCTAAGCAGTAGGAAAAAGAAGAAAATCATGAAGAAAATGAGATCTGAAATAAGCATACCTAATTTTTGTATTGTAAACAAGCACAATCATTTTGATATTTTAGTACCTGTCATCAAAGCCATTATCTGGGGTCCCAAATGTCTGATCAAATATGTCAACCTGTCCAAAAACATATAGCAAATCAAATTTTAATACAATATTTTGACTGGATATCATACAATAATCCTTTAGTCTATTTGTTTATCTTTCAGAAGTCAAAATATCAATAATACCAGTGATAATACCAGTAAAAAAAAAATTTTAAAAACTTGAATATAGTTTTTTTAATATAGATAATATTTATCTTTAATAAAGAGTTTATATATCTTCTTTATATATTCTTTCCTGACAATTACATAACTTTCTGTCTATTTCAATCATGCCCATTCTCCCTCACCTCCCTTATGAACAAGAGCTTCCTTTCAGCAGAAGTGCTGCTCACTAGATGTTTTTTATGTTTTGTACATAAAGACTGCTGAGCATGAAAATCCCAGATCATCAGCACTTACAGAAACACATTTGCCACCAACAATCATGCCACAATAAATCAGTGAGATCAAGGAAAATGGAAAAGTAAAAAGACACAGCATTAATGAGAGATCTGCATATCATTCTCAAAACAGATAGTCAAATTTCAGGCTTACAGAGAAGCCAAGAACAGTGACATTAGCCTTAAATAAACTGTTTTAACTAAGAGATCATCCTTTCTGCACAGTCTACAGTAAACTGACCCACAAATTAGGACCCTAGTCAAAGTCTAGATATGTACTGTATGCATAATGTATACATAATGAGTTCAGACCTCAGAACTGACCGCAGACTTTATTAAGCTTTATACATAACACGTGATGAAACATGCGATAAAGAGCTTTCAAAGATATATTTTGTAATAAACAATATTATTTGGCAATGGACATGTCTGCACAGAACCAGAGTAAAATTTCACATTCATCATAAAACAGCCCCAGTGATCTGAAAAGCAATAAATGTTATTGAACACAGTAATAATCTTTAAATCCAGGCTAAAAACCTAGAATTGTTTTGATTAGATAAGCTTTGTGTTAATGACTTTTAGCATTATGCATGTAAGGGCAGTAGTTCTGACACAAGTGAAAAAACTCTTTCCTTGACAATGTCATACAAAATAACCTGAACATTTGGCAAATCTTGGTAAGGTTTTAGGGTATTTACAGGATGCTTCATCAATAGGGGTTATTCCCAATAGATTTGAAAACACTACTTTTAATTGTTTGAGTAAATAATGCGTGTGTTCTGTTGAAGCTAAAGTTCACATTTATTTTTTCAACCTATTATAAAGAAGGAAGCTTACCTGTGGTTGGGAAGCCATGCTGACTGGAGAAGCCTCACTGACATCTATTAGTGGTTCAGGCTCATCATCTTCCTCTGGCTCCTCTTCATCTGGGATAATAACCATGGGCTTTACATGCTCTGCTAGGGCAGAAGCTCGAAGGAAGTTTGGAGGGGACTGCAAACAAATGACTGATTAGATTGACAGTAAAAGACATGCACACACAACAAATTAAATGAAAAAAAAAAAAAAAACATAAACATAAAATATATTAGAATAGCCACCATAAGGCTCCAGATTTTACAAGTCTCTAAAACTGTGGATAACATATTTCTTAATTTAATACTGTCTAGCACACAACTCAAACTCTCCTGCTGGCATTTAATGAGACTAATAAAAAATTCAGGAGCATCAAAGCCACAACATCCATCCTCAAGGAAAACCTGCACTTAGATCGCAACCTAAATCTTCTACCTTACACTGAGACATTTGTTTACTTGCACAACACAAAGGTTATTAAAAAACTTTTTTAATTACCATATGCAAAAAATATGACCAATAATATATTAATGAATATAGCAGCTAAAATTCATTAAAAACTATAAAATCAAATGTTTCTAGAAAAAACTATTCATTATATTATTCAAACTCATTGGTTAGCATAGCTGGAGGTCTAAGTATTTATTTTGGGTTTTCCATTAATTTATCACCTACTTGTACATGTACGTATAAAAACATGGTATTTTTAGAAGTTTTTTCTTACATCAGGTAGCCGTGGAATCTGGATAAGCCGTTTGAAGTACATCATATCTCTTGCTTTATTAAAAAATGTCTTGAGACTAAAAAAAGTGCACAAACATACAAAAACATTTAGCATCTGCCAGCATGAAACTTTATATGCTACCTCTTGATTTGAGTTTAGGTTTCTGTTGGCAGAACTTTCAGGAGACTAGAAAACAACATAAAAGGACAAAACAATATAAAAGGACTTCTATATACATTGCATGTCTAGTATATGTATTTATAAGATTACTGTTTTGAGTTTTTTTGTTTTCACATTTTTCAGTTGTTTTAAACAGATGGAAACTATTATTATAAAAAAACGTATGTGGAGAGATATTTAAATAAAACACTTAAAAATAAACAAACATAAATAAAACACTTTTTTGGAAAAAAATAATATTTTTTTACACACGCTTAGTAGGAACCATTACTTTTCATATAGAAAAAAGCAAAAGTATGACTGTATGCAAAAATAAGAAAATAACAGGTTTCGCGCATGTTTTTAAAGTAATTTGAAATAGATATTTATATTTTTATTTATATACAATCTGTTCAATAAGTCCCTTCGCAGTGGCCACGTAGACTTGATAGTGGAGCAAGTTTTTAAAGCTGGCAGTGTTTCGGAGAGAAGAATACCACATCGCGATACTGTGATATAATACTGAGATATAATAAATATAAAAATAAATAAATAAATAAATAAATAAGTGAGAATAATTATGTTTCGTTAAATGAATAGTTTCTAATAAATTAGTCTACGTGGCCACTGCAGAGGGACTTTTCTAAATGCACTGTATATGTATTTTGATGTAATATGTCTATTACCTTTTTTTATAAATTACTTGTTCATTTCAAGAGACCTGTCTTATTTACTGTTGATCTTTAATGAAGAAAAAGTATTTCTTAACCTATTATGGATCTGATTAAAACACTCAATTACTAAAAAAATTGACAGCCAATTTAAATTATACTATTTTACAGTATAAAGCTTTGAGGTTGGTCTCTTCTATACTATTTGCCTTACCTGTGAAATTGATCATGGAACCTTTCACGATGGCCCTGGAGTGTATCAGGCGGTAAACCTAAATCCAAGACATGTATATTAGCACATTACAAAGGGAAACAAATATATATATATAATAGCATAAACATTTATTAAAAAATATATATATATATATATATATATATATATATATATATATATATATATATATAAACGGTAGAAAAAGACTCACAAGCATGTAACTTAAATAGCAGCTTAACAGTGTAGTGATACAGATGACTACAGTCCTGGATGACCTGAATAAGTGGTGCTAATTTACACTGCCCTGCTGTCAATGTTGAGATGGCAATAGAAGTATTGAGCTGTCGTAGAACTGTGAAAGAAAGACAGAAAACACAAAAAATGAAGAAAACTGGTGGTTTGTCTATGAGGGTCTTGATCTTCATAAAGTTTTCAAAAACTCCAAATTAGTTTGAAATACTAACTCCTAAAAAAATTATATTTGAGAGCAACAAATTATTTCAACTAAGCAGCAAACTGCTGCAACATGAGATTGAGACTAAACAGATGTGTAGCCTTAAGAAAAACACTTATCAGTGAGGCTAATCAGGAGAAAAAAAAGGTCAAACCAAAAAGGTCATGTCATCTGATGAGTCCAGATCACATCAGGGTAGTCTCATGGGGCAGTGTTATGATCTGGGATTGCTACAGTTGCTCAGGTCTAGGTTAAGCAACATTATGTGCCTTTGAATTAGGCCAGCAGTCTACTGAATTGTAAGAGTGGTTCAGGGAGCATCATTTTTTACACATGGATTGGCCACGCATTTAAAAATCTTTGGGATGTGCTGGGGAAGACTTTACGCAGTATCCTGACTCTCTTATTCTCTTATCAATACAAGATTTTGCAAGAAAAATAATGCAACTCTGTATGGAATTAAATGTTGTGACATTACATAAGCTTATTACATAATGCTAACATGACTGTGCGCTTTATTAAAATCAAAGGGTGTTTCAATGGAATATTAGTCTGTGACTCTTTTGAACGAGCAGTCTATTTTGCAAATACTGGGAAAGGATAAAGGGATTATGGAATAACTAATATATTTAAGTTAAAAATTTTGTGTGAAATATTTGTGTAACATATAAACACATAAAATAATGAATTGTGGTTGTGTAACTAGACAAGATGCACCCAAAGTAGAAGATTTGTGTTTGTCATAATAAAGTGTACAGGTCATTTATCACTGTATAAGTCACCAAGACCGAAGTTTATTTAAAAGAAATACATTACATCCATTTAAAGTATATTTCAATACTAACCAATATAATTTATAAGAACCTGTTTGTTTATATTGTTAAAATTAGCTGTAAAGCAAGTCTTACATTACCAGCATTTAAATAAATTCTTGTACATTTTTAAGTAGGCAAGGGACTGATTATTAAAACACAGACATACTAACCTGACTCAGCAAGACGAAGCTCTGTATCCATGTAATCAAACACCTCAACTGTAAGCTGGAAGCTGAGCACAGAACACAAGACTGTCTCATAAGTCATTCATGTTCTTCAGCAGCATAGATACACTCATTCATCACTATCCTGTAAATTTAATTTAACTAATCCTGTAAAACCCATTGGGATGAATAAAGTATCTACCCATCTGTCTTCAGCTGTATTAAGTGTTGGTGTTTAAGCTGGTAATGAGGTTTTAAGTCTAGAAGCAGCCTGCATTAGTTCATTAGCAGTTTTTACAAAGAGAGCAAATATGCTGTCATATCAACAAATGGTTTCAGTTGCATTAAAAATGCTCAGATACTTTAAGTATTTTTAACTGTGCTTTATTTGCTAGTCCATCTCATGCTTTCCTTAACATACACACAAACAAACCAATAATTATTATGTAGACATGCCCTTAGCTTATGCTTCCTGCACATTTTAGTATTTTAAACACATTTTAATAAACACATTTAATTTAAATAATTAAATAACATGCCCAATCAATCAACGTTTCCTTTTTCTGAAGACATTAGTACAGCTGATGTATAGTCAGATCTATCAGTAACTGCATTATTTTTTTGCCTCTATAAACTACCACATTGAATTGAATCAATCAATTTAAATCAAAGTGGTTTAACCAAATAGGTTTCATTCGTTTTTTTCATAGGTCCAAAAGTAATTGAACACTCGACTTATAAGCAGTATAACTGTCATGTGTAAACTGTCTCAATATGTGGACTATAACTAATATGCTGATGTAAGTAAAAGGGGCCGTCATTAGGCTGAAAAAACAAAAAGAACAAAACAAAACAGACTACCCGAGAGACTGCAGAAAGTCTACTAGTGACCAAATAAACAATTTGGTACTTCATAAAAATGCACTGCAAAGTTAGAAACAAAGGCCAAAAGGCCAAGAAAATTACAGAGGATTACTGAGAATTATCACAGAATTGTGTGCCTTGTTAAAGAAAAATACAGTACAACATCTAGCTATATCAAGGACATTCTAGAGGATAAAAACATACCTTTATACATGGAAATACAGTACAGAGTTTAGCTAACCACTGTAACACTCGAAAATAGAAAGGCCAGATTGAATTTTGTGTAAATATAGAAAAGCTGCTCAGGTCTGATATAAGATTAACTTGTACTAGAATAATATGAGCATAAGAGTATGGAGAAGGGTTCATATTCCAAAGCAAACCACCTGTCAACATGGTGGAGGGTGGACATGTATAGCTTCCAATGCAACTGGGTCACCCAAGAGCTTGTAAAAGCAAAGGAATGGAATATTCTTAAATGGTTGGGTCAGTCGTCTGACTTTGTTTTTCATTTTCTAAAGTATAACTAAATGCAGAAAGATCCCCAAACAAGTAGCCACTAATTGTGACTTCAGTAAATGTTTGGCAATGCATAGCAAGAAAGAAAATTCAACACTTGGTGGCGTCCATGGGTTCCACAGTCATTCACACAGGTGCTGGTGCAACTGGTGCAACAGAGACTTATCAAGCCAGCAGGTACTTTGTCTAAAGTAATATTCACAAATATCTGCTGGTACCAGAGAATTCAATTCTGGGTGACAAAAGAATAATAAGGTGGTGGTTAGACTTTCCCTCACCTATTCTTGAGATGAATTGGCTAGGGCTTCAGCTAGTTTAGGTTCACATGGGTTGGAGTCGAAGAGTGGAAGTTCCCCTCAACCCTACTGAACAACTTTGGGATGCATTAAAATGCTGACAGCACCCCAGGCCTCCTCATCAAATCAGTACCTGTTTTTACCTTGTTCACAAATCTACACATCCACACTCCAAAACCTAGTAAAAAGCCTTTCCAAACGAGTAGAGGTTATTAAACGGACCATAAATGTAGAATGGGATGTTTTAACAGCCCAAACAAATTTTATTGTCAGATGTCTAAAAACGTTTGACAATATAGTATAGTATTCCAGAGGCACTCCTCAGTGTTATCTCTTGATTTAAGGTCTCAAAAAAGTATTCACTGGTCACCTGAAAAATGTGTATGTTTGTTTACATTAAAAGCTCTGAATTAGAATATGTGACTTTTTTATTTGTAGTTTGAGAGTTCCTTTTGAATTATTAAATACAGATATAAGCCTGGAGATCATTGGGGAACACTGTGAGGAGGGACCTTCTAACAGCAAAAAATGGGCATACAGTAGCTTCCCACCCTGAGTCCCATAACACAGGAGAATTTGCATAAGAGAGTTTATTTCCACAGGTAGATTTAGTAATTGGATTATAGCCTGAATCAAACTCTAAATTGCTTGCTAGCTGGCAAGGGAGTGCAAATAGATGAATTGCTAACAGAGCATTTTTCACTTATATGGGAAGAGCTGATGTTTTCTCTAACTTTGTCACTGCACAGTTACACTACACCATTATTAATCAGGGTCATAAACAGAAAGACTCGGAGGTAAAGCTTCCACAGTTAAAACAGTGAGGCAGCCTTTAGTGGTACATATGACCACTGACAGGTGAAGTGAATAACACTGATTATCTCTTCATCATGGCACCTGTTTTATATTGCAGCAAGTGAACATTTTGTCCTCAATGTTGATGCAGGAAAAATGGACAAGCCTAAGGATTTGAGGGAGTTTGACAAGGGCCAAATTGTGATGGGCATCTACAAAACTGCAGCTCTTGTGGGCTGTTCCCAGTGTGCAGTGATCAGCATCTTTCAAAAGTGGTGCAAGGAAGGAACATTGGTGACCCGGTGACAGAGTCATGGATGGCCAAGGCTCATGATGCATCAGTATAGTAGAATTAGTTACACATACACATTATTAATGTCCGTTCCTGCTGTACGCTCCAAGACTTCATCTGTGACTTCCAGGTTGGCTCGGATTTCAGGATGCTACAAAGAAAAAAGATGCCAATAGTCATAATGATGTAGCACATAAATTGGAAAAATGTGATTAGGATCTATTTGTTTAAATAAATTGTTTCATGCTGATCAAGTTTTAAATCATTTAAATCTACTTACTGCAGTATGGAATGTCAGTTTCAGACAGAGGAGCTTGGTATATAGGGAAACAAGCTGTGCATATCCATTTTTATCTCTGGTGTTTCCCTAGGAACAATATTAAACAATCATTAATATGATCCATCCTTAGACTCTTGCTAAGAAAGCAGAACATTAACTTACCCACAGTGTTCCAGTCTCTGCAATGTTACTGTAATGTCTCATACAGTCTTGTAGTGTCTGTCAATAAAAAGAAAACACTATAGTCTTGCTATAGTCAAAAGTCTTCAACATTATTACAAACATGTTTATTTTGAATACTAATATTTTATAAAATTCTGAATATGCAGATTTATTTGCTAATTGTTTGTTTTAAAAATAATTGTCCAGAGAAGAAACTTTCTAACACCCTTCAAACAAATATCCCCTATATTTGCTCCGGAGTGTGTACACAGAAGAAGAATAGTGAATGTTATATCAAATGCTGTAGATGATGCATGAATGAATTAATGATATTATTCATTAGCTCTTTACGCCATTTACATTATATTTATATACATTCGAAAAAGGTCTGTTATGAAATCATTCCCATGGCTGAACTGAAAATGCGTGAAAAGGTTGCAAAAGACATGCAATTACATGCATAAGAGCACTAGATCTGCTTATACGAAAAAATTTCAAGCAAAGTAAAGTACAAATGGCTAAATTGACATTACTGGAAAATGTATTTAAATTAAATGTTGTTTAAATGCTGTACATCACTTAAGAGCTAATCCAAGTTTTGTCATAGATTGATTTTTTTTTTGGCAAGTAATAAAAAGGGGTGTGACATTTTTTTCACATTATATAATGAGCAATAAATGTCAACAAATCACCATGAATCTGTATAAGAAATATTACTGGCATAAACATATGAAATTCAACTGTTTCATCTGTTTCTTTTACACACTTTCAATATATAGCATAAGTGGGAAAGTATTTAAAGTGCAAGTAAGGCAAGGCCTCAGCACACTAGGATACTAGTGTTTTCTTCCTGTTGACAATTGAACACTTACGTTTTGGTGGCCGTCACGTAGAACTTTATGTAAAACATGGCAAAATTTCCAGCTAACAATGGCATTACTGGACAAAGGAAGCCCAATAGCATAGGACCAGAAAGTGTGCGCCGCCTTTTCTCTGTGAGTTCCCATGATAATTCCTGTATTTAAAGTCAAGGGCTATACATTGCAACACAACAAATTTACATAATTAATTATCCATTTCAATTTACTTACCAATAGCCAAATTATGTAATAAAATTCAGATGTAGCCCTTTTAAAAACCTTAAATAAAGTGTGCTATTAAATAAATTAATAAACTTTCAGAGCATTCATTGGAGGGGGAGAGAGTAACAACAGTTCAAAGGATACTCCGAGCATGTTTCTCCTTTACTGGTGTCTCAGTGGAGTTAATGGCTTTACTGATGCTGCTGAGCTGATGGAAACAGAACAAAAAAGAAAATACTTAATAGTTAAAAGAACATTAGTATAAACTTAATATATCAAGGAACACACACATACAAACATTATATGGAAAGGCAAAAACAGTTTTAGTATAACAACACACCTTCTGATAGAAAGCCAAATGCCTTAACCACTAAGCAAACACATCCCAGACTGGCTTGTGCTGGCAGCAAAAATTCACAAGACATCAATTATTTAAGTTGAACGACAAAAGCAGTCTGCATTAGGTTCCACTCCAGTCAGCCAAGAAAATCTGCCATGATCATGTGGAAAGATTTATTAAAATTTGAGAGTTTAAGGTCGGGAAAAGACCAAGTGATTATTTTTATCTTTAGCTTTTCTATTTACGTGTCTATGATCAGCTCAGATTTTTGTTTTTGGCTGACAAAAGTGGTACCCCAAGTTGTCTTCTGCTGTTGTAGCTATACACTTCAATGCCTATGTTGTTCATTTGTATTTTCCATCATTACTTTTGAAAAGTGATTGTGTTGCTTTAAAGATCTTTGCAGCTTCAAACAATCTGCCCGTTTTCAGCTAAACTCTGATGTCAATGGGGTGTTTCTACTGATAAAACATTCACTCAGTTAATGTTTTTTCTGAACAATTCTGTGTAAACTATGATAGACACTGTTGTATATAAAATCCTCAAACAGCATTTTTAGAACCAATATGTTTGCCATGATCAAAGTCACAGTTTTTCTTCATTCTGATGGTTAGAAACTCATGGCCTGTATCTGTGACAAATAAATCTTTACGTTTATTATCCATTACCTGCATATATGCATACTGATGATTTTTATTTGTCACAAAGTAGAAGGCAGAATACTTGCAGTGACATGAAAACCTGATTGGCTGCTCAGAAAGTGGGTATTAGGTAAAATAGACTATGAATATAAAATATGAGAAAATAAGAAAATTAAAGACAAAATTAAGGAAAATAAGAAAAGATATGTGACATATAATGATAAAGTGGTATTTTAAAAAAGTGAGGTGTGATGAGTGATAACAGGCCAAAAACAGTAACAATGATTATGACAATGTAAGGAGTTGTGTGCAAATGCAAAATGAACATGAGTATGATGAAGGGAGAACTAAGCATAATAAACTTGTGCTTGTGGGATAACACTCTTCCTCAGATTTCCCACTTTTTCTCAGATTTGGCAGCAGACTGACAGACAGTTACTAGGGTGATTAGGGTCATTTATGTTCTTAACAGCCCTGTTCCTGCATCGCCTGATGTATATATTCCACATAAAGGGAATGCTTTCTGCATATAGAATATATACTGGAGAAACCCTGTATTTGGTTAGAGACTAAAGATGATACAGTCTTTGTCTGGCTTTCTCTCCCTGAAATTGTGTGTGAGCAGATCATGTCATGTTCGTAGAGATGTGTACTCCAAGATATTTAATGCTGCTCACTCTCTCCACAGGGGTCTCACCGATCATGAGTGGAGAATAGCTCAACAATTATTTGCCACTTTTCTGTTCTCATGTAGACTACAATGGGTAATTTATATATTATAACTAGGCTTGGCTTGGATATCAAGATTCAGAAAAAATAAACAAACAAATAAATAAATACTGGCAGCTGGAGTGCATTCTTAAATCTATACCGTGTTGTATGCCTACCTGTACAGTATACTATTACAACCACTGTGTCATATCAGGGACACACACTAGATGGAGCCGTATTACCTGTCAGATAAATGACGTCTACAAGATATACGTCAGGCAACATTAAACCAGACTAAAAGACTTCAATGTGACACTGCTAGCAAAAACAAATGATCAGACATGCTATAAAACGTTGATGTATCAGTTACTGAGCAGTTCAGTACATTTGCAATGCAACATAAAATAGTCACGTCACATTAAGGAAAAATACACCAAGTCAACTTATTCAGTTTATTGTTAAGCTTAGATTAAGTGGAGCATCCTCTATATAAATCTTGTGTAGCCGATTACTCTAAACACAGTAACATATTAGAATGAAATTTATTATCTGATTCTGAACAATGTTTTATTTTGGATTCTCTCCGCCACATCTGTCTATGATTCACTCTTCAATATACAGTATCCATTTACATTTATGGATTTTAGTGCTTGATTTAAGAATTGGCGCATTAATAAAACAAATGTGATTTAAAAAAATGTCTGTTTTGTTAAAGGTTTTAATTTCACCTTTTTTATATTTATTTATTTATATTTTTTTATAAAAATAGTCAAACAGAAATTTGCCCTGCATTAATCACACGTTCATAATATATATATATATATATATATATATATATATATATATATATATATATATATATATATATATATATTATGAACAGTGCTTGCTGGTTCTATAGCCTGTCCTTCAACAATGATAAAATTATTTTATTAAACATCAGATTATAATTTGTTAACAAAGGCTGGTTCAACGCTGGATTAGTCATTAACTGAAATGCAAACAAAGTGCATACACAAAGTGGATACAAGTGCAGCTGCAACTTGTACCCAACAAATTTTTAGTTTTGTTAATTTGGCATGGTTAAACAGTAATATTAACTGATTGACAGGTAATGCAACTGGTTTATATATATATATATATATAAACACAGTTAAACTATTCTTTAGAAACTAATGAAAATATGAACAAAAGCCAACTGGGAATAAGCTGTGAGTAAAGCTGTTTGATACTAATGCAGTAAAATCAGATTCTAGGTGACAGTTATTGACAGTTACTGGACAGTTGTCCAGAAGCACCAGTAAGAATATTTTAAGAAATGGTTACAGATTAGTAAAATGAATAAAATGGTTCATGGAGTTACATAATAAATTAGAACAGCAGGAACTGATAGAGAGATAGAAACAAAGACTGAAACAAAGAAAGCTCTTATCTATATTCTGTCTGTACTTTTCTATTATTACGTTTCTTTAATTGTATTTTAAACTCGGCCTACCTGTTCTTCTCTTCCTTTCATTTGCAAGTCAAAATGCCAGACCCTCCGTGTAATGTCCATATCCTATGATAGCTCCTTCACCTATTTAAGGCTACTTGGTTACATTTCCATTTATTCTTGTTCTTTATCAGCTTGATTCAACAAAATGACCTCATGCTGCTCCAACCATAGCGGTCAAGGTCTGGAAATTACTAAAATCAAAAAACTGCTACAAATTTACTGTCAAATTAAACATTAAATTAGCTTTTCTGTCTGATTTGAAAAACTGTCTTCAGGCTTTCTGCTTGGTAAATATGCAGATATTGGTAAATATGCAGATTAATTGGAATACAGTAGCAGAGAACAGGTCAAAACTGTGGTGTTTTTGATACAATGAGATTATTAAACCTTGTAATTATAGCGAGACCTGCAGGTATTTCTGCTTGCACTCTCTTACAATGTATATGTATATCTAATCCATATCTAATAATCTTCTCATTTTGTCCCAGTGATCTCACACACACAGAAGATGGGTTCTCTTTTAAATTTTATTCCTTTCAAAATGACTTTATTTATTATTTTTTTTATGACAAGAAACCTGCACACACAATACGCACAAAATGTGAGTTAAAGCCTGAAAATGTAAACAAATTCTGCAGATTTTTCACAGGTAGCAACAAACATTGCAGCTCAAATTACTGACTTACTGTCACATTTGTACAGCAATTAATTCCTACCTACATTCAGAGGTAAAGAAGTAGTAGATCTGACATTTTATACCACAGTTAATAAGAATAAAGCATTTATTTATTTTCAAATGCTTTTTTTTATAGGAGCTGTGGTTTTATATTATGAGAGATTAATCAAGAGTGTATACTGGTGTGAGTGAAATTGATCAGAATTATAACATTTTATTCATTGTCAGTAATATTTTTTATTTAAACTAAGGAAATGTTCAGTAGGTGCTGGTAAATTGCACTGTGTAACTGTGTATGTTGCACAGATAAGATGGTTGGTTCAGCTTCTACTGCCAGTAGCAACACAGTTACGGTGCTGCTGTACAGGTGTCCATGGAAACCAGGCCCCTACAGGAAGTAGGTGTTTTTCACAGTTGTGTGAAAGGTTTTTGCCCCCTTCCTGACTTCTTTTTTTTTTTTTGCATGTTTTTCACACTTTAATGTTTTAGATCATGAAAATAATTAAAATATTAGTAAAAACTAACACAAGTAAACACAACATGCATGTTTTAAATAAAGGTTTTTATTATCGAGGGAAAGAAAATCCAAAACTACATGGCCCTGTGTAAAAAAGTGTTTGCCCCTCGTTAAAACTGTGGTTTATCACACCTGAGTTAAATTTCTCTAGCCACACCCAGGTCTGATTACTGCCACACCAGTTCACAATCAAGAAATCTCTTAAATGGGACCTGCCTGACGAAGTGAAGTCAACCAAAAGATCCTCAAAAGCTAGACATCATGCCAAGATCCAAAGAAATTCAGAAACAAATGAAAAAGTGGAAAAGGTTATTTCTAATTTCTAAAGCTTTGGGACTCCAGCGAACCACAGTGAGAGCTATTATTCACAAATGGCAAAAACATGGAACAGTGTGTGTTCCAGCCGACTAAAATTACCCCAAGAGCACAGCGACGACTCATCCAAGAGGTCGCAAAGACCCCACAACAACATTTAAAGAACTGCAGGCCTCACTTGCCTCAGTTAAGGTCAGTGTTCATGACTCCATCATAAGAAAGAGACGGCAAAAATGGTCTGCATGGCAGAATTCTAAGACAAAAACCACTGCTGAGCAAAAAGAACATAAGGCTCATCTCAGTTTTGCCAGAAAACATCTTGATGATCCCCAAGACTCCTGTTACTGTTATACCAACAGTAAAATATGGTGGTGGTGGTAGTGTGATGTCTGGGGCTGTTTTACTGCTTCAGGACCTGGAAGACTTTCTTTCTTTGATAAATGGAACCATGAATTCTGAAGGAATCCTGAATCCTGAAAAAATCCTGAAGGAGAATGTCCGGAGCAAAATTCCTCCATAGCGCTGTAACAGACTCATTGCAAGTTATCGCAAACGCTTGACTGCAGTTGTTGCTGCTAAGGGCGGCCCAACCAGTTATTAGGTTTAGGGGCAAACACTTTTGCACACAGGGCCATGTAGTCTTGGATTTTGTTTTCCCTTAATAACAAAAACCTTCATTAAGAACCTGCATGTTGTGTTCATTTGTGTTATCTTTTACTAATATTTAAATTAGTTTAATGATCTGAAACAGTGTGATAAACATGCAAAAAAGGAGTATGTAGTTAGCATTAAGAAAAAGGATAAGACATTTCTTTTGTGATAACATTGAGATAACACAATAATCTAGTTGAATCTTAGTTTTCAATACTTGGAATTGATGAATCAACTATTTTTTCTTAAAACTGACAGCTCAAAGGAACACTCAAAAGTTAATAAACATCACTTCACAGGGACACGACAAGCTATTTTCTCACATTACCTTAATTAAATTATTACAAAAATGTTTTTGGTCACAATAAAGCACGTTATGCCATAAGGCCAGCAGCGCTGTGTGAGGTAAAGACCTTATGTTACCTTATGTTTATAACCTTGCGAGACAGGAAGTCAGTGTTGACCATATGATGGGCCATATATATATATATATATATATATATATATATATATATATATATATAGCTAAAACTGTGTTGTGTTTGCAATTATTTAATAACATTAGAGCTGAGTATTTTTGTAAATTCTTTACATGTTTAGCAAAAAAGGGAATTTTGTCACAGATATATGTATGTACATAAACATATATGATATTCCAAATATATAAAATTGCATTACACAGTCACACAAGAACCCTTTTTTCCCCAATCTGTTTGACGGTTTTCTATCTCTAGGCATAAAAATAGGTTCCTAGGCTTAATATCTTCGATGTGGAAAATTAAGAGAAAAACCGTAGGCCATTACTTTATGGATTTATTCCTGTATCAACATCTACAGTATAATCAAATAACAATTGTTTAAAAGAATACGAATTATTGAAAAATGCTTGAAAAGTACTGTTTTGTAAAAGCACGGTTTTGATACGTTGTTGCTATGATTTTAATACACTTCTGCCATTAACATGACCCTAAAAAAAATGACAAGGATTCTTCATGTACACAAAAGCTCTGTAAGAGAGAAACTAACTGGCTGGATGCCAAGAGTGTGTAAAGCTGTCATTTGTGCTAAGGCAGGATTTTTTATTAAATTTAAGCTCAACTGTTTATTAGGTTTTATACCAGCATCTGTAAATGTATATATTGTTTTGTCAAACAAGTCTTTATACTGCAAAATTACAGAAATTACTGCACCATAAACAAAAGGAACATGCATGTGTCTATCAAAAATGATAGAAGAATAGCTGCCTCCAAACATCTGACAACCATTGTGTTAAAATAGACAACATATACTGTGTAAAAAGCAGTAAATATCTTTTTTCCCCCAATGGACAAAGCCAGTATTTCTAAACTTGACTACTGTGATGTGGCGGGTGAAAAATAAACAAAACAAATGTTGATTATGAAAGAAATATCCTCATTGTTTTGATGAATCACGTGTAGGTGACTGTAGACCATGCCTCTTTACCAAGACTTTTCAAATGCAATAATCACCACCTTGTTTTTAATAGACACTGTTCTCCCACAAGTATGTGATCAATAGATAATAAAAAGACTAAAGAGCGATGTCTCTTCTCATGGCTGGGATGAAGCTTTAAATGTGCACACGTCCTCAGGATCATTCCCACAGAATCTGCTTTAAGCTTTTCCTACTTCTCCTACGTGTGGTCTTTACAGCTGGTGTGATAGATCTGAACAATCGCAATAGTCCTGGCAAATGTACAGTTAAGCATAGAAATACAACCTACTGCAATATAGTACAATTATAAATAATGATTAGAATGAGTAATAAAGCAACATTTGGTCCGTTTCACTGTAACTACAGACGCAGGTGACGGAAGTTTCTCAGGCAGGTGCCACGGCCTCACACCGGAATGTGGCCGTGAGCGAGTCTAACCGGTTTGATCAGTTCACTGGTCATATAGTTTTGTGCGACATCATTAAATGACCGATACGCAAAGTAAAACATATATTTAACAAATGATTTCTCCAACTAGTTCCATTAGAATTGAGCGATCATGGCTTCCGTTTTCACCTCGCTCCCAGCCTGAAGGTGAGCTGGATGTAGTCTAAGGTTTCTGAACAATGACAACATGACATCGAAGATTTCAGCTGGTTTTATTTGGGTTTCTTCTGCATCGAAGCGCTCGTGATAAAGAAATATATTTCAGACCAGTGAATCCTGCTTGCTTACCTGCTGTCTTTCGAAACGGTCTTTTTCTTCTCCTAAACTAGTCTCCGACATTTTACTCTTCATCCGTGATGGCACCTGCCGTATCGAATTCATCCTGCGTTGTAGCTGAGGTTTCCTCCACAGATATCAGGCTGACGTGAGGAGGCTGACGTGCGGATTGCTAGAGATGAATTTGAGATGAGAATTCCGTCTAATGTTTGTAACACTGAGTAGACATAGGGTCTGCAAATGTTTCCTGTCTGTGCAGCTTCAGAAATGATTTAAATAATGGCACACCTACAGACTGAACATCTCTCTGAATCTGCTCCTGCAGTGAGCGGGTTGCCAGATTGTGCGCCTCGGTGCTCTTTAGGAGCAACGCAGGGTGACGCAGCGAACGTCAGAGACTTCCTCCTACGCGTCACACGTGATGTCAAAAAGCACGCCTCTAATGCGGAGGTAGAAGCTTTTGGACGTCTTTCCTTATTTCTGGGTCTTCCACTGTTATTTTTGCGAATTGGGCTTATTTTGCATTTAAATTATGTGAATCGAATATTATAAATTAATTCATTAATTATAAATGAATTAGCCCTTGCCTGTATAGACAACCCACAATAAAAGGCTTATATGCTGAAAAGTACTCGTAATAACACCTTTATTCGCCGGTATGAACAGAGATCACTGAGCCATAGACTTACTGTACAAAGCGCGGTGTTTTTATCTGCAGCACCATGAAAGTAAAGTACACGGACTTTTTTTATTTGATAATTTGATTAATAATTAATTTGCTAAATTGATTCATAATTTAAAAACCTGTGCGTGCACGGAGGAAAACGTAAAACCCCTTTATTCATTATTCGGAAACCGGACTATGGAAAAAAATTATTTACGCTTATACAAAAACTTATTTTACGCTTTTTTCCACACGCCAAATTTCTAAAACACATCACTTGGCTCAGTTTGCTATCACAGAAAAACGTCTGCAACACAAAGATCTCCGCACGTTAGTTTCACTTTCTTTTATAATCCAATTCAAAATAGATGAGTTTTCTCTCTGCAGTCGAACCCCATCACGGTCCAGTTCAAACTGACTGAAAACTGCAAATGTGAAAGCACAAAAAAATAAATAAATAAATAAAATAAATTGGCAAACTTAAGCAACATTATAAATTTTGTTCTGACTCAGGAACAAAGTAATAGATATGAAAGCACCTCTGGGCAGCTGAAATAAACAAAAGTATGATCAGCGGGTTGGTCTAAGGTAGGATTTTATCCCATAACGCTTAAGCCATGTATCCCTGATTGGAAAATAAATTACATTTAATGGACCTGGCAAAAATAATATAGGGACATTGTAATTAGCCATGGGCAAATATAAAAATTCTACCAGCTTAATACAGATGGATTCACTGAAACACTGTTAAAATTAGTTTTAAAATACAGTACATGAATATTTAAAATACTATAAAATGCAATATGTATCTGTATTCTGCAGATAAAACTGTCGGCTAACAATGAGATGAACTGGTTAGACTTGTATTATTCTGTGTTTCTGTATATAGTGGGTATACACCATTCAGCCATTATTTTAAAATCCTTGCCTATTATTGTGTAACAGACAGAGAGTGAGAGTGTGAGAGAGAAAGAGAGACAGAGAGAGAGAGAGAGAGAGAGAGAGAGAGAGACACTGGACACTGGACACTGGACACTGTGCAGTATAATCAGGGTGCAAGTAAGGACTCCAGCTTAGCTATGACAACATAGATAAAAGGGGAGAGCCAGAAGGTATCTCAGACAAGAGGGATCTTTGGTATATAAGACAGTTGTGGAGGTGGTAGCTCAGTGGTAAAGGCATTGGACTTTGGATCGGAAAGTAAGAGGTTCAAATCCTGCTGCCACCACTGGGCCCTTGAGCAATGCCCTTAACCTTCCCCTGCTCAGTTGTAAGTCACTTTGAATAAGGACGTCTGCCAAATGGCGTAACTTAACTTCTAACCTAGATGAAACAAACGCTTGAACTCGTTTTTCTACATCATGTAACGACACCATCTAGCAATGTTTCTAAAATAAAAGAAGGTTATGCTACATCAGCTTCAGAAAATAGCAAATGACTAAAGACAGATCTTTGTAAAAGACCTCAGCCAGGAGAGAGCCAAGGAGTATATTATGGTGTCAAAGGCTAAACTAGGGTTCATCTTTACAAAAAAGCCATTTTTGCGTCACTATTTGTCACTTTAACCAGCGCTGTCTTTGTGATATGATGAGGCCTAAATCCTAAATGATACATTTCATGAATATTATTCCTTTGTAAGTATGAGGATACTTGCTGTGTTTGATCCTTTTATAGGATGCCTGGAGATAACGGGGAGGTTTGATATTGGCCTATAGTAAGACAGCTAACAGGAGTCGAGGTCAGGTTTTTTAATTAGGGGTTTGATATCTGCCAGCTTAAATGATTAAGGTAAATAACCAGTGTTGGAATAATTTATTATTTTTGTATTATTTATATTAAATATGAATGTATATAGCTTCAGTAATAATCTGTCTGAAGAAACATGTTGATTATTTTTATGTGGAAATAAGTGAAATTAATCTCCTGAATAGAAGTAAAGCATTGTAATTGCTAATTTGTTATATTGTTATCCACATGGTTATTTATGCAATTGTCTGGCTTTAAATTAATAGTTAAATTAATAGATCTTTTGCCCAAAATAATTAAAATTTTGTCATAGAATAATTTCATGAAATTATTGCTGCTAACCACTGATCATGAGAATGCTAATGTGGCGCTTCCATTTCTAATACATTTTGCTACAGTTCTGAATAAAATCTAAAATAATGTTTTTCTTCTATTCGATTAGAAGGATATGTTGATCTAGCAGCACTAAGAGCTTTTCTATAACCCATAACTCTTTTAAAATATGTGCCTGATTTTTATACCATGGAGCTAGTATTTTTCATGTAATTAATTTTTCTTTTCAGGGGCACTACATTATTAAGAATCTAGCAGAATGTTTGTTGTAGACATTCAGTAGCCTAATCAAGCTCTATGGATTCAGATCCATTGTTTATTACTCTAGGATATTATTAACTAAAGGTGTTGCAATAGCTGACATAGGTCTATGGATGTGGTGAGGGAAGTAGTTAATGTAGAGGATGCAGAGTAGATGTGATGCAGATGTAGAGGATAGAGTGGTATGGAGATGGATGATCCACTGTGGCGACTCCTAATGGGAGCAGCCGAAACAAGAAGTTGGTATACTTCTTCAAGGTACGTATACTATGACTAAGACATATTATGCAAAAAAACTAGTTCATTCCTTTGTTACATCTTATTTGGACTATTGTAATGCCTTATGGAAGTTTCAACAAATGCATAAATAAATTTCAGTTAATCCAGAATACAGCAGCAAGATCACTCAGGTTGACAATGGTGTGCAAAGCCGGCTCTTATCCCAGAGATGTCATGTCTGTGTTACTTTCTGGCTCTCCTTTTAGTTGTGATGCCATATCTAGTATTTGGTTTTATGTACAAAATAAGAAAACTTATAAGAATACCCCTCCCCACTGAAGCAAACAAAGACTTGGCTGACAACCTCAACACTTTTTTTTTTGCAGGATTGAGAACAATTGGTCTAGTGGTTAAGATGCAGCGCTCTCACCACTACGACCCGGGTTCGATCCCCAGTCAGGGAACCATCCCCAGCCACTCTCAGTGCCGGTCCCAAGCCCGGATAAATTGGGGAGGGTTGTGTTAGGAAGGGCATCCACCGTAAAACATCTGCCAAATCAAACGTGCGGAGGATCCGCTGTGGCGACCCCTAAAGGGAAAAGCCGAAAGAAAGAAAGAAAAGTAAGAGAACAATATCTTCACATCTTCAATCCACCCCAGCCCACTGACTGCCCTGTCACACCTCTAGGAACCCCTCTAACAACTCCTTAAATATGTGAATTGGCTCTTCCAGAGAGAAAAGACCAGGAAAGCACGGCCCATGGTGTCTCCCCCACTTGACTCAAAGCATGTGCTGACCAACTGGCTCCTATCTTCACCCATATCTTCAACAGATCACTGTAGATGTGTGAAGTCCCCCCTGCTTTAAACTCCTTACCATCATCCTAGTCTCCAAAAAGCTCTCCACTACAGGCCTGTTGCTCTAACATCTGTTGTCATGGAGACCTTTGAGCAGCTGGTATTGGCCCACCTAAAGAAAGTAACAGAACAGCTGCTGAGTCCCCTACAGTTTGCCTACTAAGCAAACAGATCAGTGGAAAATGTAGTCAACATGGGGCTGCAATACATTTTGCAACACCTTGACTGCTCAGGGACATATGCCCGGATTCTGTTTGCCGACTTCAGTTCGGCTTTTAATAAAATAATTACTATAACTATACCTCGGGAGAAAAATAATACAAAGAAAAAGAAGACTCATAAATAAAGTATAAAAACTATATAAAATAAAATATAAGAATATATAAAGATAATATATAAAGATATATATATAGATAATATTATATTTTTAATATATAATTTTTTTTTTTTTTTTTTTTTTTAGACCCCTCCATGATTTCTAAGAGGGAGAACTTGCAAAATAGCAGGGTGTTCAAATACTTATTTTCCTTACTGTATATATATATATATATATATATATATATATATATATATATATATATATATATATATATATAAAACAAGTATTTGAACACCCTGCTATTTTACAACTACTCCCACTTAGAAATCATTATATATATATATATATATATATATATATATATATATATATATATATATATATATATATATTGACATAATTATTCAACCCCTTAAAGACTACCACTCTGAAGAACAGAGGTTCAATGAAGTGTTTTCAATCAGGTATTGAAAACACCTGTGGATATCAGGGAGCAGCAATAAAGCCTAATAAGCACCAATTAGGCAGCTTTAAAATGACTGTGATACTCAGCTCCTTCTAGACATTTACTGGTGTGGTTACAAACATGGTGAGGTCAAGAGAATGGTCCAGGAAGACAAGAGAACAGGTGATTACTCTTCACAGGAAGGGCAATGGCTATAAGAAGATTGCAAAGATGTTAAACATACCAAGAGACACCATAGGAAGCATCATTCGCAAATTCAAGGCAAAGGGCACTGTTGAAACGCTACCTGGTCGTGGCAGAAAGAAGATGCTGACTTCGACTGCTGTGCGCTACCTGAAGCGTAGAGTGGAGAAAAGTCCCCGTGTGACTGCTGAGGAACTGAGAAAAGATTTGTCAGATGTGGGTACTGAAGTTTCTGCTCAGACAATACGGCGCACCCTGCGTAATGAAGGCCTCCATGCCAGAACTCCCAGGCGCACCCCCTTGCTGTCCCCAAAGAATAAGAAGAGTCGACTGCAGTAGTCATGTGGACAAACCACAGAAGTTTTGGGATAGTGTTCTGTGGACTGATGAAACAAAATTAGAACTGTTTGGGCCCATGGATCAACGCTATGTTTGGAGGAGGAAGAACAAGGCCTATGAAGAAAAGAACACCTTGCCTACTGTGAAGCATGGCGGGGGGTCAATCATGCTTTGGGGCTGTTTTGCTTCTGCAGGTACTGGGAAGCTTCAGCGTGTGCAAGGTACCATGAATTCTCTTCAGTACCAGGAGATATTGGATGACAATGTGATGCAGTCCGTCACAAACCTGAGGCTTGGAAGACGTTGGACCTTTCAACAGGACAATGATCCCAAGCATACCTCCAAGTCCACTAGAGCATGGTTGCAGATTAAAGGCTGGAACATTTTGAAGTGGCCATCGCAGTCACCAGACTTAAATCCGATTGAGAACCTCTGGTGGGACTTAAAGAAAGCAGTTGCAGTGCGCAAGCCTAAGAATGTGACTGAACTGGAGGCTTTTGCCCATGATGAATGGGCGAAGATACCTGTAGATCGCTGCAAGACACTTGTGTCAAGCTATGCTTCACGTTTAAAAGCTGTTATAACTGTAAAAGGATGTTGTACTAAGTACTAAGATTGAATGTCACTTGGGGGTTGAATAAAACTGATAATGATGTGAGCTCAGAAAAGACATTTGTGGTTATTTCATTATAAATGTTATGTTATATTTGTCTGACCTACACGTGCCTCTTTTATTTAATTGTAAGCAGGATGACTGAATGATCATAATCAATGTCAAACCGACCAAAACAATCAATTTCAGTGGGGGTTGAATAATTTTGAACACAACTGTATATGTGTGTGTGAAAGAAAAAGATGTATATACAAAAACTGCTTATGGCAGTAAACAGTGAAACAGTAAACAACAATAAACAATTTAAGGTGGTTTAGATTGTCCATAAAGTGTCCGTGTGCGGTATGGTGTGGTGTAAAATGTTAAAGTGTCCGTGTTCCGAATGGTGTGGTGTAAAGTGTCTGTGTGCGGTATAAAATATAAAGTGCGCTGTGCTGTGCAAGTCCAGAGTTTAAAGTGTTGTGGTGCAAAAGGTGAGATATGTACAGAGAAGAAGTGTGATGATGGAGAGAGTGGGCGAGTTTTTAGCTCCTGGGTGTCTCTTGGTTTAAGCTCCTCCTCATTCTCTCTGTGTTTGCTTTCAGAGAGCGGAAGCTCTCCGCTGATGTTTAGCAGTTGGTATGACTGCTCCTGCTTCGTACTGGAGTCCACAATCAACTTCTTAGTCTTGCTGACATTCAGGAGAAGGTTGTTCTTCTGGCACCATCTCAGGTTTTTAACCTCCTGTAGGTAGGCTGTCTCGTTGTTGTTGGAGATCAGACCCACCACGACGGTGTTGTCAACAAACTCGATGATGGTGGTGGAGTTGGAAGTGGCCACACAGACATATGTGTACAGTGAGTACAGCAGGGGGCTCAGAACACAACCCTGGGGAGCTCCAGTGCTGAGGGTGAGGGTGGATAAAGTGTGTTTTCCCACCCGTACGGCTTGTGGTCTGTCTGTCAGGAAGTTAGAGATCCAGTAAAACAACAGCAGTTCCAGGACCTCCAACTTAGAGGTGAGTGTGGAGGGAATTATGGTGTTAAATGCTGAACTGTAGTTCACAAACAGCATCTTTGTATAATTCCCATTTCTGTGGTCCAGGTGGCTCATTGTAGTGTGAAGGAGATGAGCAATGGTGTCCTCAGTAGAACGGTTCTGATGGTATGTGAACTGTAGTGGGTCCAGTGTGTCTGGTGGTGAAGCATTGATGAAGTCTCTGACCAGTCTCTCGAAGCACTTCATCACTACTGAGGTCAAAGCTACAGGCCGGTAGTCGTTAGGGTAGGCGGGCTTGGGTTTCTTTGGGACAGGAACAATGGTGGACTGTTTGAAACATGAGGGGACAACAGATTGTTTCAGTGAGAGGTTGAATATTTCAGTGAACACCAGTGCTAGCTGGTCAGCGCAGGCTTTCAGAACAAGACCTGTGATGCCATCTGGTCCTGCTGCCTTCCTGGTATTCACCCTCTTGAATGCCCTCCTCCTCCAAGATGGTGAACGTGTTTACCTCTCCGGCTTTCTCGGCATGCACGCTGGTTGTGCTGCTAGCGCCCTTAGCGTGGTTAGCTGCAGCCTTGAAATGAGCGTAAAAGGTGTTTAGCTTGTCTGCCAGAAAAGCGTCCGCATTCACCATTCTAGAAGATGGTGTTCTAGAGTCCGTGATTGTTCTTAGTCTCTGCCACAGGCTCCTAGAGCCACCATGTTGAAACTGTGACTTTAGTTTCTTCCCGTAGCGCCGCTTTGCATCCTTCACCACTCTGCGAACACTGTAAGGCCTTGTACTCATTCATGTCCCCGGTGTCCCCTGTCACACCAGTGGTTGTTCACCATCAGACACATTCCACCTCCTCTTGACTTCCCCGACTCCAGTGTTCTGACCATGCGGTAAACCGAGATGGCGTGGTCCGGTACCGCAGAGCTTTTTCTCCAGTGACTGGACGTTGGCTAACAGGATATTAGGTAAGGGAGCGCGGTGTGCGCGTTTACCTCGCGGACGCCGGTACGGGTTGCGTCCTTTGTTCTCCCTCAGGATCTCGCTCAGCCAGCATGGGTCCGAGTTTAAAAACAGCGAAAGGTGAGTGCATTGTACACCAACAGAGGAAAGAATGTCTCTGTCATATCTAATGATGTCCATCTTGTGTAGATAGAACTGTAACTAATTAAATAAAAGTATAAAATAAACAAAAAAAGAAAAAACGTAGCCGGAGCAGTCGTGACGACAGCCGACCTCACCGGCGCCATCTTGGAAAACAAAAGGAATGTAGTATACAAGAATAAGGAAACAGGTAGGAAAAATTACTACTGACCCTTCACACCCTGAACACAATTTCTTTCAACTCCAACCTTCTGGCAGGTACTACAGAACTTTGTTCACCCGAACTGCAAGGCACAGGAACAGTCTTTTCCTCAGGCAATCACCTTCATTAACAACTGACATTAATTATATGCACTGCTTCAAATCTATTAGTACTGCATTGTAAGAACAGTCACTAATCACTTCATCCCCATATATTACGCACACTATTGCTGCTGTATATTGTAAAAAAGTCCTAAAGTAACCACTTTATCTTATGTGACACACAATACTGCTGTTTGCACTAGCATTCACACTCACTCTGACACATCTCTCTCACTCACTTTCTCTCCCTTTCTTGTTTTTTTTTTTTGAGAGAAAGAGAGACAATGGCTCTGGTGTATTTCTTAACAATTAATTATCATAATTATTTATTATAAAAAACTGCCTACCTTAATTCTTTGTGTGCTTATTAAGTATTTAGTGCATTAAAACATTATAACATTACATTGCCTGCTATCTAAACATAATTCTAACATGTTGGTATTAATGACACATTAGAAACACAATTGATTTGTCAAGACACGGATCCTCTGGCTGGTAACTTTGGTATCTTTGCCAGGGTCAGGTGGCAGGGCTGGGACAATTTTGCTGGCTTTAGGGCATAGAACCCAGTTGTCCTGCCTGGGGTGGTAAGTGGCTGCATTATAGTCCTCAGTCATGAGCAAGACTTAAAAGCCTGTGCCAATGACCTCATGCATCAGCAGTGCTGGACTGTCAGCCTCAGGCAGACGTTTGTTATGGGAGGCCATTATGTCGGTTTTTGGGCCAGGGAAAATGCATTCTGACCGCAGCTTGGGGCTTGGCATGGGAGGCTGCCTCTTCTGCCTTTAGAGGAACCTTTACAGGGAAAGATCTCTTTATTTCCAGCATTCTGGGGTCTGCCATCATTTTTTACAAAATATTTTGTAAGTAACCTTGGCTTTCAGAATGAACTTCAAAGCTTTGTGGCTATATAGGGATATATGGAATAAACTGAGGAAAAAGTCTTCTTTAAAAGATTTGTGTGGTCATCCTGCATTTATGCCATGAAAGGAGATGTAAGACAGATATACAGTTATAATTCTTTACTGAGATAAAGCAGATATATCCAAAACATTAGATAGGTTGCAGATAAAGGAATAGGCCTCACTAGGCAAATACTCGAGAAGCAGCACTAGATCAAAACCATATATCTGAATTTTGGCCATTTTTCATTTTAAATAGGTTTGATAGATTTTTTTTTTTTCATTTAAAAAATATTTTAATTATTTGCTATCTATATTTTGGCACCTTTCATTTTGAAAGTATAATATGTTGTTTATTATGTATAGTATGTTTAACTTGTATAATCAGTATATTGTTCATCTCATGTGGGTGAATCAGTCTTATCAAGGTCCAATTGCTGCAATACAATTTGATTCAGAAAAGTCTTCAATAGGGTGGAATGGGTTTTTCCCCCGGTTTTATGAAGTGGGTTAAAATCCTAAAATAAACCCCCAAATATAAATTTCTGAATATTAAATTAATTGGTGCAAATCAAATGCTATGCCCATAACAGGAAGGTTTATCTTCCTCTTTTTATTGCAGAAACAGACAAAATTAGACAACTGGGTAAAAAAAAGCTTAATTTAACTTTGTGGGGAAAGTTTAATATAAAATAGATTGTGGTAGTGCCTAAGACGTTATATATCACTGATGGTTCTTGTCACCACATCAGATATTTAAACAATATAATGTTATAGTTACTGCCTTTTTATGAACTAAAAGACACACGATAAGAGTAAATAAATTGTTCATCAAGAGATGAAGGTGGATTAGCATTACCAAAAATAAAATCACCTATCAAATATTGAATTATTGTTTTCATGAAGGGATTAAAAGGTCATCACAAAAGGTGTCAGATTTCTCACATGACAACAGTACTATTTAAAATACTATCCATATTTTAATCATATTTTTATATGGTAAGTCAACGTAAAAACTGACTGTGGTTATTCGACTCTGGAGTAAAGAAGGTAATCAAAATACAAACAATCATCTCATTGCTCGGTGGGAGCTGCAGGTTTAAGGTGACCTGAGATAAAAAAAAAAAAAAACAAGCTACACTGTCTACCTCTCCTTGCCAACAGGAGAGATATGATGTCAGCTGCACAGGAGAATGCTGTGTCCAGAAGCCACCACAGGATGCCAGCACAGACACAGCTAGTGAGGAAAAGGGTGCCTAAGAGTTATACAGATGGTGAAACAATGACAGAGAAAGAAGACGTAAAGCTGAGAGGGAAATTAATAGTAAGACAAAATAGAAAACAACTACTTAGGTGGCTGAGAAAAGAATAGAAAAAAAATGGCCTAAAAAATGGTGAAAAGTCTTGGCAGACTCATTGTTGATTATAAAATTAAGTTGTGCATATGTATGTTGCTCATATGTAGAGGACCCATCTGTACTTTACATCTGCCTCTTTCAAAACACCTACCTGCATATCTTCCCTCACCACATCCATAAACCTCTTCCTTGGCCTTCCTCTTTTCCACCTTCTTGGCCGATATACCTAATATAACGATACCCTCCTCTACACATGTCCAAACCATCTCAATCACCTTGTCTCCAAAACGTCTTCTTCTCTCACTGTTTCCAGCTCAGATTTTCTTTAAACTATACATTGTTTTTTGGTCTCTGTATATCCTGCTTTATTACAAGGTCAATACAGTTGTTGAGGTCACTGTCTCTGCAATATCAGCATTGCTACTATTTAAACAGAGGTTTTTCAGGGACACCACCACTGCTTTTCATTTAGGAGGTAGAGTTGATGTTTTCTCTGGTTTAACTAGCGCTAGCATACAAGAAGTGAGGAGGGGTAAAGTGAGAGTGCAGTCAAAGAACAACCTGTAAGTTTACCACACATACCCAGTTGGTTGACTTTTGCTCTTTTAATTCTACAACAGATACAAAGAACTCTATAAAAGGTTACAAGAGCTGCTGCTGTGTGTGACGTACAGGGGTGTAAAGCAACTATCTTTCTTGTAGCTACACATGTTGAAGGTCAGGTACTTATGAAAAATGTTTGTTAACAGCCTAAAGAGACAGTCTGTACAGCATAGAATGAGGAATCTGTCACTTCAAGATCAGACCAAGAGTGGTTACACACAGAACAAAGAATATAATGTTTTCATCTGAATGGCTCCAGTTTTTTTTTTTTTAACATCAACGTATTTATGATTGCCACTTGGTGCCAACACAAGTTTAAAAAATACAAAAGGTGGATTTTTTTTAGGAATCTGCTGCAGTTACAGTATTTGTAGCCTGCTGTGCATTGAAAGTTTGATATTGTTACATATAAATTGCTGCATTTGTTAAAAAATCAACCAGATATTTAAATTAGTGTATTGAAAGAAGATTGCTGTAAGTGAAGAGGGAGGTATTTGGTCTTACTGGTGGGCAGATTGCAGACTGAATTGTGTATATATTGTAAGACATATAATTGTAGACATTTGCTTCATGCCATTGTCTTGTTTTATGGTGAAGTTGCACACTTTGATGACGATCCCTTACCCTTACTGGTGTAAAACTGTTAAAACGTAAGGGATATTTAAATAAAGCCCTGAATATAAGCTTTAAATGATCACTGTGATTGGGAGGGGAAAAAATTAAGAAAAATATTCAAATACGTTTCTAGTCAAAAATCCCTGACTGTATAATTATGGGAAGTGTCTCTCAGCCGGATCAGGCAGGTTTCAGCCGCCAGCATGCCTCCCTGCAGGGGTGTAGACTGTGCTGTGTGAACCCTGTTTTGGAAATGCTGAGCCAAAATAGAATCGTCCCTTTTGGTAGTGAGTAGGTTGTGGACGCTAAAAAAGATTGTGTACTTCAGTATTACTTAGTAAATAACATATTAGAAGAGCGTAAACATCACTTGATGTCGATGTACTTTTTACTACTGTAATTTATGAAGCAACATTTACAGTACATTACATTTCTGTATTGTTTAATAACAACCCCCTACTTGATTAATAGTTAAATGGTAATTGACACATTCTAAATAAATAAAGCATCCCTGGGTAACTGGGGTGGGCGTGAAAGAGACAGGGGTGGGACAGAGGTGTGTAAGACAGGGAGTGCTGTGATTGGTTCAAGTGAACTATAAAGTCCTGTCATTTAAAGTAAAGAAGACTTAAAACGGTAGACTTTCAGAGGACAGAAACACATTCATTAGGACTCTACAATCGCTGTGCAGGTGAGATATATTATATTTTACTGCTGATTCATTTTCTCTCAGAAATCAAACGAATCTGTTAGAAATAACTTCATTTCGGAAAGTCATCCAGTAACTATTAAATATGCCTTTGCATCTCTTGTTTCATCATTTCAGTTTCAGAAAAAAAAAAAAATAAAATAAATAAATAAATATATATATATAAATTCTCCGACTCGAGCAGTATCTGCTGTTATATCGTATTCTGCCTCTTACATCTGTCTTACATGAACAGGTCATTCTTGAAGCTCACCATGAAGACCCCACATCCGCTTCACATCGTCACCCCCCTCAGGGAGAGTCGGACACTCTCAAATATAGCAGGTACAGCTGTATGTCTGAAGTTGGACTCATGCCAGCCTTCAGGCTCGTTTAAAATCCGAGGTATCGGACATTTGTGTAAGATGGTAAGTCGATAGTGTGCTGGCATTCAGTCTTTCAGTCCTAATTTTACATCTAATTTTACGATCACGATTTTGCCCGAAATCTTTACAGGGTGTAGGAGTAACACTGTTCACTCGTTCTATATGTCACATATATATATATATATATATATATATATATATATATATATATATATATATATATATATATATATATATATGTGTGTGTGTGTGTGTGTGTGTGTGTGTGTGTGTGTGTGTATTTATTACATAGAAAATCTTAAATTTGACAACAGGTGTTATTATAATGTGTATTATAATATTTAGCAAGAATAGACTACAAAATAACTTCAGCTTTTAATTTAGATCCGTATAAAAACAGGACTGACCAAAAAATGACTAAATGGAACTAATATCTTTCTCCTCTTTGCTAGTGGGCAGAAACTGGCTGCTCTCGGTTTGTATGTTGCTCTGGTGAGTAAACCATTAAATATTCTTTAAAGTAATTATACAAGCAGTCTGTCACTTACACAAAACACAATAAAGCCAAATCAAGGACCAGTTTCTTTTCCGCCTAAAATGTCTAAAGTGGGTTATTTGGTTCTTCGAGTTGTATTATAATAGCTGGATTGAGTCACATGTCGTACCGGCGCGCTCCAGTTTCGTCTGGAACAGAGAGAGAGAAAGAGAGAGAGAGAGAGACAGAGAGAGAGAGAGAGAGAGAGAGAGACAGACAGAGAGAGAGAAGAGAGAGAGAGAGAGAGAGAGAGAGAGAGAGAGAGAGAGAGAGAGACAGAGAGAGAGAGAGAGAGAGAGAGAGAGAGAGAGAGAGAGAGAGAGAGAGAGAGAGAGAGAGAGAGACAGAGAGGAGAGAGAGAGAGAGAGAGAGAGAGAGAGAGAGAGAGAGAGAGAGAGAGAGAGAGACAGAGACAGAGAGAGAGAGAGAGAGAGAGAGAGAGACAGAGAGAGAGAGAGAGAGAGAGAGAGACAGAGAGGAGAGAGAGAGAGAGAGAGAGAGAGAGAGAGAGAGAGAGAGAGAGAGAGAGAGAGAGACAGAGAGGAGAGAGAGAGAGAGAGAGAGAGACAGAGAGAGAGAGACAGAGAGAGAGAGAGAGAGAGAGAGAGAGAGAGACAGAGAGAGAGAGAGAGAGAGACAGAGAGAGAGAGAGAGAGAGAGAGAGAGAGAGAGAGAGAGAGAGAGAGAGAGAGAGAGAGAGAGAGAGAGAGACAGAGAGAGAGAGAGAGAGAGAGAGAGACAGAGAGAGAGAGAGAGAGAGAGAGACAGAGAGGAGAGAGAGAGAGAGAGAGAGACAGAGAGGGAGAGAGAGAGAGAGAGAGAGAGAGAGAGAGAGAGTGCTCCTCTTTTCTTTCCCTTCTTTTATTCCGCACTTTTTTAGCTCCTTCTGAGAAAGACAGGATTTATTACACTTTCCCAGAGGGTGGAAGAGGCAGAACAAAAGGGGAAAAAAGGGAAAGGACTTTAGAGTAAAAAATAACCAGAGATCAAATAGGTTTTAAAAATAAAATAGTATTATTAATTAAGTATTTCTAACATGACATTTTAATGCAAAATACCAACATATGGGTACATTTCACTAATAAAAAAAAGTATTATTATTAGTAGTAGTAGTAGTAGTAATACAATCGAAAGCAAATGTGTAGAAAGTTTGTTAACAGTGTGCATTATTTTTGTTTAATCTTGGACAGGTTTATATTGTATTAATGCATTAATTTATTATATTGTATAATTGCACTCATTATTGGCTGCCCACTATTTTTATTAGCTAATTTTATTGGTCCATCATGATATTTTTACACATTGTTCTATATAGAGTACATTGAATTTGCCTATAATGTTTTGAAAATTGTGAGCCATTTAATACGGTTGTTTGTGGGGTCTTGTTAAGGTTACTGTATTTCATACTACCAAAGCTATATTGTTTAGATAATACTGTTTACTGTCATACTGAAATTTTCTGGATACCAGGAGGCAATGCTGGCATGGCTGCTGCTTATTCTGCGAGGAAGTTGGGTGTACCTGCCACTATAGTGGTGCCCAGTGTTACCCCGTCAGGCACTGTTCAGAGACTTCAGGATGAAGGCGCTGATGTTGTCATCCATGGCAAAGTGAGTGACAGTAACATTAGTGTTCACAGGACACAGCAACAATTAACAGAAACATTCAATTCACATACTAGGCCCTGCTTCAGTCACTGCATTGCTTTTCTTTCTCCACAGTCATTGAATGAGAGCATTAAATTTGGTCAACAGCTTGTGTCCAACAACCCTGAATGGGTTTTCATCTCTCCCTATGATGACCCCCTTATTTGGTGAGCAGATTTGGTACATTTTAAAATGCAATATATTATACAGTACAATAACTATGTATCATTTCCATACAGAAAAGACTCAAATGTTGTAGAAGACAAAACATATAATACAAAAGACCTCTAATAAATAAGCAAAGCACATTAAATGTGTGGTGTACAAAAATAAAACCTAATATTCAGATGCTTTTTCACTGGCAATGCATGTTGCTACAGGATGGCTTTTTGACATTTGTGTCATTATTATCCTTCTACATTGTATGAAGCACATGCACTGTTTAATAAAAGCCTAAAAATGGATATTAGCTTACAAAACAATGACCTCTTCAAAGTGCATATATGGATTTGTGTTTGCAGGGAAGGTCACACCACTCTGGTAAAGGAACTGGAGTCCCAGCTGGATAAGAAGCCAGGAGCAGTCATTTTGTCTGTGGGAGGTGGTGGCCTCTTGAATGGGGTTGTAGAAGGCCTCCGGCGTGCTGGATGGGAAGATGTCCCAATCATTGCTATGGAAACAGTGGGTGCTCACAGCCTTAATGCAGCTATGAAAGTGGGAGAGCTGGTTACGCTGCCCTGCATCACTAGGTAAGGGCATATGACATCGTAATGAGTCAATTTAGATGCAGTAGTCTGACAAATAATAGTACTTATTTGCATATTTGGGATCTGCTTTTGTCCTCAGTGTTGCTACTACACTGGGGCTTACACGAGTATCATCTCAAACAATGAAGCTTGTGAGGGAGCACACTGTTTACTCAGAGCTGGTCACAGATCAGGAAGCTGTATGGGCAGCTGAGCGTTTCATTGGTTAGTAGCAATGCACAAAAATCTAAATAAAATGTCAGGATCCTAATTTGTTACATAAAATACATGAACAGTTCATTTTCAGATTTAAAGTATTTTTATAATAAGATATTTTTGAAATGATCATGCTGATTTTCAGAAGCACATAGTAATCATCACACTGAATTAACCCTTTTTTTATATTTGTAGATGATGAAAAGATTCTAGTTGAACCTGCGTGTGGTGCTGCACTTGCAGCCATCTACTGCAATATTATTAAGCGTTTGCAGAAGGAGAATAAATTGTCTGAGGAGTTGGGACCAGTGGTGGTGGTTGTTTGTGGTGGCAACAACATCAGCATAGAGCAACTGCAGAAACTAAAGAAACAATTAGGAATGACCAGTTAAGCAATAACATATATTCAGATAACTAAATACACTGAAATTGTTTTGGGATCTTAAAGAATATAATATTTATTTGTGCTTAATTGCTACTTCTACATATGAAACTACTTGCAAAAAGATGAAACTCTCTTAAAACTGATAAGATTTGACTGGATGGCTTCAGCCAGTATTTTTATTTTTTTTGCAAATCATCATGCCTTTAAAGTAAAATCTCCTTATTTGGAAATTACCAGATTTGTGCCAAGTTACTTGGATGACTTTTCAAACTGGGATATTGTAGAGCATTTACCATTTAATTATTTTACCACACCTGTGTTTTTGTTACGACTCATTATCATGATCACTGTTGAAAAGTTTCTCTTTACCATTGTTTTTAGCAGACTGAAACAGGTTGTCTAGCAATATCTTCCTGCATTTTTATTCTATTTAGCCTTAAATTTTTACTGTAACAAGATGTTTATTCCCTACTGAAAGGCATTCCTAAAACATAACACTACCACCCCATACCCCCTACTTTACTGGTATGGTCCTCATTTCCATGATTTTCTTTTAGATTTATAGTCTGAAAAAGATGCTTGAATTAAAGGGGACTTTTATTTACTTTGTAAATGATTCACATGTAAAAGCCAGTTGTCTTTTGTCAAAGGTACAGTTTTTCATCAGCGTAAACTTGGAGCTTCCACAGCACAGGAGTTTCTTTTACAAACAAAATTCTGTTTTTAATTGGCTGACATATATTGGATTTTGATTTGCAGAAAAATACTAGACAGAACAATATAATTTAAGGGGGTTGTATACTTTATATAGAAACAATTTATATACATCTCTTATTGACTTTTGCACACACACAGCTGGGGCTAAACCATTCCAAAATATCTTGCTGACTGAAACTTTCTAATTTAGGGATGTAACTTAGTTAAAATTCTTAAGAATACATTGAAGGTGGTGTTTTTTAAAATATACTAAGAAAGATATTTAAGAAGTATAAATGTATTATCTATGTTTTTTCATGTCTTATGAGATTTACAATGTTTCTATTGTTGATTTACTTTGTCTGATGTAACATTTATCTTTAATTACAATTCTAATTTCATAAGTTGTGATGCTGTGTAAAATGTAAATAATATGTAAATAAAAACTGAATGCAAAGATTGGAGAATCTCATAAAACCATATTTTATTCATAATAGAACATACAAATCACTGATTTGAAATCAGATCAATTGTTTAAACTAAAATAATTTACCAGTTTAAGGAAAGAAATTCATTTTGAATTTGGAAAAATAAGAGTTACCAAAAAAAAAAAAAAAAACATCTGAAAGAACATTTTACAACTAATTAGATTCATTGGGAAAAGGTCAGTAACAGGATTGGGAATAAATAAAAGTCTTAGAGAACCAGAATAAAGGAGGGCAGAGGTATTCACCATTCTGTAAGAAAACTGTGTACAAATTGTAGAACAATTTAAGATAAGATAATATAAACCTTTATTCGTCCCACAGTGGGGAAATTTCTTTGTTACAGCAGCATGAAAAGAAGGTTAGTGTGAGATTAATTACTGTACTTAAGTTAATTTTTCTGGTTTACTTCACTTTGTTTTTTACTTCTGTACTTTATTATATGTTCAAAACAGGCTCTTACTCATTACTAGTTTTAATCTATTTGACATGATCAATATTCTTTCTTCTCACTGCGCACCGTTTTCAGCCCATCAACATGTTTCCTGTCTTTGCGCTGCTTTTTCAACCTGCCACTGGTCTGTCATTCAGGCCGCAGGTGTAGGCTAGTTTACGAAGAAAACAATGAGCGCGGCAGAAGGCAACATGAAGTTTGGGGTTGACGTGGATGAGACAGAGGGAGTCAGTGATGTAAACATGACTGAGAACAGACACATTCCTGATCACCATCTTTTCTCTGCGTGTGTTTTGTTTGCTGGTTGTTCAACCTGGATACATTTATTAGGTAACAAAATTAAATTGTTTTTGTATTAACATATTAATATGATGTGAGGTCCAGTTGCCAGTGTGACACGTAGTAATTGCACCTTTTTACTTAAGTACATGTCAGAGCCCAAACTTCTTTACTTTAACTTGAGTGAAAAAGTGTAGTCAGTACTTCAACTTGTAACAGAGACTTTTAAACCATGAATATCTGCACTTGTACTTCAGTGAAGGATGTGTGTACTTTTGCCACCTCTGCTAAATCGTGGCATGCTTTTTTGTAACTAATAAATTGTGTGTTTATTTTCCCTCTTGGAAGTTTTGGCAGGACTAACTATTAGTTTCTGTCTTGTTTTGTGAAGAAAAATGTTTGAGATAAAAAAATGTCCATTAAAACATTACATTACAATCTCAGCATTTACTTCCTGATATACACCTAGATGTATTTAACAACTTAACCAACAACACCTTTTGTGGCAGACCACCCATTTTTTAGGTTGGCAAAACTATAGGAGCAGATTAAAGTAAATAAAACTTCATATTTGGTTATATTTTGCAAGCTGGCAAACCAGAGACATCACCAAAATGTTAAATTCTTTGGCGCTGCTTTTTTTTAAAAGCGTGTACCAGCTTCTCTCAGGTTTTTTTGGCTAGGGTCACATTAAGCCAAATCACAAGACCTGCCTTTTTATAGGACATCATGCCATCAGTTTGTCAGAGTCACTCAGATCCATACGCTTGCCCCTTTTTCTTTTACTTTAATCAACAAGAATTGATTGTTAATGAATCGACTGCCCATTATTTTCCACTCACTGAAACAGAGACTCACTGAGAATCAGCTTTACTGATGTCACCTGTTAGCTGTATTAATGTTATGGTTAGATATGAACTTTAAATATTATTTAGAAATGTTACATTTATCCTCTGAATGTGTGCATTTCTGAAGAACTACTTTGTGAAAGAGTAACCCATTGTTAAAAGAGTAATACAAATAAAACTGAATTTAAGTGACATCTGCATACAAACAATGTACATCAATGCATTTTTATTCATATTCTGTGACAGAAATTATGAAATCAATATCACTCAACTGGAATTCACACATCTGCATTATATTCCATTATATTCCAGATGCGTAGATGTAAGAAGGAAAAGTTAATGCAATCATAAATAATTGTAATAAATATCAAGTTAATGTACAGCACAGATCTTTTGTTTTCCCGCTTTCTGTGGATGCCCTTTAACAAACATTAATGTTGTTCTTCTGAAATGTAGGACAATCATGGGGAGGATATCCTTAATAGCAGCAATCACACCAAAATGTAATGCATAAACAGAGTCTAAACTCTATTTTGAACATTTTGGGGGGAGGTCTTCGGCATTCTCTAAGAGGCATCAATGTTACATGGTTCCATTAAAGACGCACAATAAAACACTGCAAACACAAGCCTTAGAAGGAACAGCAGACTCGATCTTATAATTACATTTTAAATTAATAACATGTTCCTAACTACTTCTAGCTTTCAAACGATTCAAAAGACAAAGAACTTTTCTTTGTTCAACTAATGTTTTTTTCTTTTTTCCATATAATTTTAGCAGAACAAATAAAATAAAAATAATTGTCATAAATATAACAAATAAAGCTAATAATAATTATAATAAAAATAAAAAAAGACTGAATTCTTGTGCAAATCCAGCATAGAAACAACAAAATTGTTAGGACAAGCCAAAGCTCAGTAACATTGTATAATAAATGGTACCATGCAGAGCTCTTCATATCAGAATGGGGGCTGAGAAGTATAACCTTTATTAAGCAGCAAAGGGGTAAGATGCTATGTGAGATCCTGTGATCACCCCTCAGAAACAAAAGAAATAGCAAAAATAAATAACAAAATGGCCACCAATATAGAATACATGCAATATTTCACAAAAACTGCACATTTGTTAGGTTGATTTTAACATTCCTTTGTTAACCACCCATTTTCTATTATATTAAATTTACTTTTTAATTCACCATTCCCCCAATATGCATATATAACTTCTGAAATGATCTCCAGTAGCAGCATTTGTTCTTACCTGGGTAAGTTTTAGTTTTAAGGGAGAGCTGTTAAAGTACAAATGCTAAAAGCCATTTTTGTTTAGGGTTCCTTAATTATCCAATAAAGTGGGACATTTCCAGCCATTTTCTCTGCTCTTCTGAATAAATAAAAACATGCCAGCCCCCATTCATTTATCCAAATTCTCCTCCCCACCACCACTTAAAGCATCTTACTGCACATTTGTTGTTAAAGATAGCAGTTATATGGGCACATAATAAATGAAAACAAAATGACATTTATAAATGCAATAAAAGAGCATTTAAAATCAATGGCAGCAATAAAGTGCAGGGAAGTAAATAAGAGGAAATCATAAGGAAAAAAGATTCTCCATTTTAAACAACAATGCATTACTTCCATCAGATACAACACACATGTTCCTCAAAGGACCATCCAAAATTGTAATTCAACTCAACGCAATCCAAAAACCAAAAAACAGTTTATTTTAAAGGCAAGATGGGCTGAAGTTTCAACAATTAAGCTAAAATAAATGGGAGCACTGAAGGAGTCCACATTTCCAGCAAAATCAGTCTTTCTGAAAATTGCTGTGTGGGCGTGAACGTGAATGTATGGTATTTTTGTGCGTATTTGTGATTTGGAATCCTTTAGCCACTCAGAGGGTCCTCACGATAGTGTATAGCATAACGTAACTTTTCCAGCATCACATCAAGAGAAGAATACTGGGGTAGCTTCACCATAAACATGCAGGTCTCTACTCGAATGTAGCGATAATCAGGTGAACCTAAAACACCAAAAAAATACCAACAAGAAATTGTCAATCCAAAACTACATAAAGAAGAACATTTAAAAAAAAGCTTTCATATACTACTTATTTCAGTAACTGAGCAGGAAACGTATGAGAAACGGATAGCTTGAGTCTCAGCCGTCATTTATTTATACGCATAGTTTTGGGTATGAACAATGTATACACACATAGATTGTGATTCAAGTTATTCTTGTATGTCAGGATGTTCAAAACCCCTAGTCATAATAACTAGTCTATTATCAGAACTGCTTGAGAAGCACATTTACTATAAAACAAATGGGCACATTCCAATTAGGATAACATAAAGGATAAGGATAACATAACAAATATAACATTTAAATAGAAACATGGAATGTTTTATATCATACATACCCACAGCACCATCCGGTGGAGCAATTTTCATAGGATAAGGAGGCACATGAGCAGTGTCTGGCCCACCATCTTTGCAGGGGCAAGTAAAAGGTATCCGCTCCTGATTACAGGCAAACTTAATGAACTTACAAAGCTCTTCCTGGGTAAACATCTCCAGTGCTGTCCAGAAGAACTCAATGTGCTGGTCAGTCTCCATCAGCCCCACCTGGTACATTGTATGAGCCTGAAAAAGTGTTAAAGTTGTGATTAAAAAGGAGTTTAGAAATAATTTATGTCTGGGCACTTGCAGATATAAGTGGTATATAAATATTAGCTGTTTTAGAGTAAATGGGTATACAATTTTCATTTACATGTAACAGAGAAATGCATGAAGGTTAAATTAAGCATCAAATACTAGGATTAAGAAGTATATTACCTTAAGGAATTCCAGATTGATGTATGGGAGTCCACAGGTACGCAGTTCCATCTCTAAGGGGCTGAGCAGGTTAAGAAGTTGTAGAGGGATAATAGAGGCCAATCCTGCACGAACTGCACTCATACGCTCCACATTTTGCAGTTCGCGCAGACGTAAGGTGCGTACTGCTTGAGCATACAGGTCTTTGTTCTCCCAACTAAATATACAAAAGTTTAAATAGGTTGATTTAAAAAAGCTTCTTGACTTGACTTTAAGACAATCTGATAAAACTAACAGAGAACAGTCAAGTAAAAAAATCTGTCATCTTAACAAAAGCTGAAGGTCAAAAAGCAGCTGCACAATTCACCGAGCCTAAAACTATACAATTCTCTTTACGCTTATACCTAATATCCTACCTGATGGCAAGGTTAAGCCCACCCTGGCACAGTTCCACTTCCTCGCCTGTCATAGTGACATAGGTGAATGTACAGCATGATCGGCTGGGTGAGTCAGGGCTTTCACCTGAATGGCTCTGTGATGAGATTTCTGTGCATAGTGCTTCCAAATCAGCTTTATCAGTCACCTAATAAAAAGAGAAAGTAAAAACAGTATAACAAAGCACAATCAGATGAGTGTTAAAATACTGGCAAATGTATTTACATTTTTGAAAGGAAAAACACATGCCAATATAGGTACAAATAAGATTAATACAATTTAAAAAAATTATGATTTTTCTTCTTTTGGCTTCTTCCATTAGGGGTCACCACAGCGGATCATCCTTCCCTATACCCACCTGTCCTCTACATCTGCCTCTTTCACCCCAACTACCTGCATGTCATCCCTCACCACATCCATAAAACTCCTCCTTGGTCTTCTTCTTTTCCTCCTTCCTGGTGGCTCCATCCTTAGCATTCTCCTACTGATATTGACATTTACATTTGCGGCATTTTGGCAGACGCCCTTATCCAGAGCGACTTACAACTGAGCAGGGGAGGGTTTTTTTTTTAGGGCTTTTGCTCAAGGGCCCAGCAGTGGCAGCTTGGTGGTGGTGGGATTTGAACCTGTGATCTTCTAAACCAAAGCCCAATGCCTTAACCACTGAGCTACCACCTCCCTGATATACCCCATGTCCCTCCTCTGCACATGTTTAAACCATTATCCTTCATGCATAAGTTGCACTGCTGAAGTGTATTTGTCATCTATGCCCCTGGGCTTTCGGCTCCACTGGGGCATCGGGAAACTCCGCCTTCTCCCTCTCTGATAAGCCTTTCAGGCCCAAACACAGGGCTCACTGACCCTTCGTGCTGCTGGACCGCTCCCCTCGATGAGCACAGGTTGAGAGCTGCAATGATATAGATCTCTTCCCACAATACTGAGTCAGGTGACCCAGCATCAGCATCTTCCTACATATCCTCCTCTAAAAGACAAGCAGCCTCATCAGCTTCCCCCTACACATCTTTGTCCCACAGAAAAGGGTCTGATTTAAAAAGGGGAATAAGTTCAGGAGAAACCTTGTCATGAACTCTCCCCAGCTGCACCGGGCCCAAGGCCTTGTCCATCTCAGCCAGTGGCGCAAAAAGTCTTTGGACTTTATTTGCGGCCACAATTTGCACTCGGTGCTCCAAAACTCTAACTGAGAGCAGCACTTGTGATTAGCGAGCAGTAAATGAGAGCCTTTGAGAAATCATAGACCCGCATGAACACTGACACGAGGGATCTTTTTTCTTTGCCATCCTACTGGATGGTCTCGCAGTTGCCATAACAGAAATGCGAAGACCGGGGGATTAACAAGATCAACACAACGTGCCTCTGGATATCGGGTCTTATAGCAATTATTCTTCTTTACCCCACTTAACGTGAGGGAATAATTAAGAGAAGGGAGCTTTAACTGCTCGAGAAAAATAAGAACAGCAGATGAAGCAGCCACTTTCGGATAAATCTTTTGTCCGTGAATAGATAAGCAGCCACTCCTATCAGGATCTGCTGAGGATAGCTTCCAAAAGAATCTTTAAGGAGAAGGCAAAGAGAATGAGGTAGGGACAGTCAGCAGCGGTGCATACAGGGAGGCATGACTCCCCATCACTGTCATGATTGGTCTGTCAAACAACAGATGTGGTATAAAATTTGTGCTTCCAGGATTGGTCATGCCCGAGGAGATTCCCATAGTAAGATGAATGTTTCTGTCTCTGTTATACTGTGGGCTCCAACTGTGTGCTTTGAGGGAAGGGTGACTAAATTTGAATTCATGGTTATTCTGTCTGATCAACATTATCCTATGATGCACCATGTCTTTCTGTATTGAATTGGAAAAATGGGCCATTAGTCCTCTGTTTCTGTTATTCTGTAATTTCTAAATGTTTCTGTTAAGCCCATTGAAATAAAGCTGAAAGTCTCTTTAATCACATCTTGAGTGCTTTTTTCAAAGTAGATTTTGTTAATGTAAATATGAAAATGGTGTCTGTTCAAACACTTATGTATCTTAGTGTAGGTACTTACACTATCAAATTTCTTGGCATAATTGTAGGTGAGAAGGTCAGCCTCTTGTAGATCTGTTTCTGGGTCTAGTGCATCTCCAACTAGACCTTTCCAAAAGGAACCCTGCAAATCCAGAGGTAAAGGCACATCTGCACGGATGGCAATTCCCAGCAGCTGACCAAAGAAGTGCAGCAGCTGTTCTTCAGCATAAGTAATGGGGCACGATGTCAGGATGAACTTCCCCTAGGCAAATACAAAAGTTAATGCATTTAGTATTACCCTGAAAAGAGTAGAGGTGTTGCTATAATTTAGCATCAAAACCAGTGATGGCTAAAATGTGACCTGATTTCAGCTGATTAAAAAACACACACCACAGCACAATGTACACATAACAAAGTGATTCATGCACTTTTTATGACAAAACAAAAAACAACCCTGGTGCGGTGCAGTGTTTAAAAAAAAATCTGACCACCTCACATAAAATCTGTTCACTTCACAAATGACCGTAGTAAGACAATGAAGGATGCTTAACAGGTGAATTTTAGTATTTTGAAAGTATTTTGAAAGCCTCATGGGAAGTTTATTATACTTAATTTACTATTAACAATGTTTAAATTATTATACTATCAAGAAGAATGCTTAAGCCTAAACAAAGTACATTGGTAATGCTAGGATTTCAGGAAAAAGTTTTTTAGTTTTATGGTATTCTCAATCATTGGCCTAGAAAACTATATTGGGAGGGGATATGCATTTAATTCATAAGTGATGTGTGCGAACTGCTTTGTTTATGATGAAAAACAAATTCTTAATGTAAATGTTACAACAATTCTTTTTAAATTATTTGTAAACAACAATGATTTTAACCTCTACTACTGATTTGGGGAGCAGTTACAAAAATTTCAAATACTCCAATAAGAATATGAATTGGGCTATAACTGAAAAACAAATAATAAAAACCTTTGTAACTGCAAGAGGATGAACTTCAGTAATCAGAATTCACAGCCTGTTTTGACTTTTAAAAGGTTCTAACGTTTGCTCAAGTGATAAAATATACCCGACTTTTTATTTTCCTCATGCAGAAAGTATAGTGCAGGATGTTGAGGACTACATACCTTGCTGCGATTACTAGCAGAACTAGGACATGGTAGAAGCAAAGATAGGATATTGCTTTGTAACTCCTTGCAGACTTGCCACAAGAAGTGGCGAAATGAACCACCTATGAAAAAGGACAAGCTTTTAATATAAATATTGATTTTAATTAGGTGAATGATGGATGCATGAGTACTGTACTGTGTTTGAATTCTGACTAGTGCCATGAACTTCTTCTCCAGTAAAGCGGATATTGAAGGCATAGGTGGGATCTCCTCCACTGGCTAATTTCACACACAGCTGGGATGAGGGAACGTTAGACAGCTGCCGAGCTGCCTGGCAGAAGTATGTATTCTCTGAGGAGTGGATCTCACCTAGACACAAACATGGATATTATATTACAATAAAAAATGTAAACATTGTGTATTAATGTCCTCTGCAGTGCATCTGAAAAGTATACACAGCACTTCACTTTTTCCGCATACTGATATGATACAGCCTTTTTTCAAAATTTATTGAATTCATTATTTTTAATCTAAATTCTACAAACAATACCTATAATGTCAATATGAAAGAAGTTTGTTTGCAAAATGTTTTAAAAATAAATACAGTGGTCCCCCGGTTATCCCATGGCTCGGATATCGAACGGTTTTCCAAACGAAATTTGGGTCTGGTGAACGAACAAAGTTCCAGTTATCGAACCCCACCCACGCTGCCCATCCCAGCGCGAGGGGAAGAAACTGCTTCCGCTTCAACCATCGCTGAGTAAGCATCTATCGCAACTTCTGTTTGTGAACAATATTAGTGATATTTAGCGGTAAGTACTGTAATCATTTTGTTTCTTACTGTTGTAAAGTTGTTAATTTATACTTTTACCGAGCCAACACAAAATACCCGCAGAGATCGGGATAATCCGGCAAAAGGCAGTCCATAAATAATATCCACGGTGCTTTACGGAGGAAGCCCGATTGCGATGAGCTCAATGTGGGCACCATAGGGGGCGTGGCAGGGGGATTCCTGACAGTATTAATACGGCTAAAAACAGGAAAAAATTGTTAATTATTTGATATTGGTGGAGTTCGGGAACGGATTAATTGGTTTTCCATTATTTCTTATGGGATAATTAATATGTTTCATAATCCGGTTTTCAAACATTTCGGATTTTGAACGGTTTTAAGGGACGAATTAAGTTCGATAACCGGGGGACCATTGTAATATAAATATTATTATAAAAAAAAAAAAAAAAAACACATGTACATACGTATTCACATCCTTTGCTCAATACTTGGTTGAAGCACCTTTGGCACCAATTACAGCCTCAAGTCTTTTTGAGTTTGATGCTATAAGCTTGGCACACCTATATAGGGCAGTTTCTCTCATTCTTCTTTGCAAAACCTCTCAAGCACCATCAGGTTTTCTCTATCTGGAACAATTTTTCATCAGGGATGTCTCTATGTTGCTGCATTCATCATTCCCTCAATCCTGACCAGTATCCAGTTCCTGACACTGAAAAACATCTCCACAGCATTATACTGCCACCACCATGCTTCACTGTAGGGATGGTACTAGCCAGGTCATGAGCAGTGCCTGGTTTGCTTCAGGCATGACAAGAGAATTTTCTCATCAGACAAGAGAATTTTGTTTCTCATGGGCTGAGAGTCCTTCAGATGTATTCTGGCAAACTCCAGGTGGACCGTCATGTGTCTTTTAGTGAGTTGTGGCTTCTGTCTGGCCACTCTAACATACAGCCCTGATTGTGGAGTGCTGCAGAGATAGTTGTTCCTCTGGAAGGTTCTTCTCTCTCCACAGAGAAATGCTAGAGCTCTTTCATAGTGACCATCAGGTCCTTGGTCACCTCCTGATCGCTCAGTTTGGCCGGGTGACCTGCTCTAGAAAGAGTCCGGGTAGTTCCAAACTTCTTCCATTTACAGATAATGGAGGCCACTGTGCTCATTGGGACCCTAAATGCGGCAGATATTTTTCTGTCCCCTTCCCCAGATCTGTGCCTCGATACAATCCTGTCTCGGAGGTCTACAGGCACTACCTTGGACGTCATGGCTTGGTTTGTCGTCTGACATCCACTGTTAACTGTGGGACCTTCTGTAGACAGGTGTGTGCCTTTCCAAATCATGTCCAATCAACTGAATTTACCACAGGTGGACTCCAAACAGGTTGTAGACACATCTCTAAGATGATCAGTGCAAACAAGATGTCCCTGAGCTTAATTTTGAGTGTCATGGCAAAGACTGTGAATACTTATATGCATGTGATTTTTATTTATTTATTTATTTATTTTATTTGTAAGAAAATCGCAAAGTTTTTAAACAAACTTATTTCACGTTGTCATTATGGGCCCTATACATTATGGCATGGTAGCTGAGATTATGTGAAGGCCAACAATTCTCATAGTTTTTGGTGAAGTTATTTAACCTCAATAATGACATATTTACACATTTGACAGGCTACTAAATATTCTATAAACATATTCTCTATTCTTTTTTGAAGAGCAGTTCACTTGAGATTTTACAACATAGAGAGACTAAGATCCTTTTCAGGCTCATACTAACAACAATCTGAGAAAGAGTGGCAGATACAGTAGAAGAATTTACAGACAACCCAAAAACATGTTTCTATAAACAGTGTGAACTGATGAGGGATAAAGGCCTTGCTCAAGGGCCCAGCAGTGGCAGCTTGCTGAAGTTAGAATTCAACATGGATTGGAATGAACACCATAATCATTGAATCATTCATTCAATGGATTGGTCCAGATTATGTGGACATAGCCACAGCAAGGGGTAATCAGCTCTAAAGAATGGCATTGAGGAAAGAGAGCGAAAAATATACAACTAAAAGCTGCGCAAGCTCACCTCTAACACATTGATGTGAACATTCTGTCTGGGCAGTTCACATCCCAAAGTTTACCTAGCTGTGCTTTGATTGCATCCTGCACAATTTAAGGTTGCATAAAAAAAATTACAAGTGAAAATGAAAGTAAATTCTTTGCATACCTCCAACTATCTCTAGAGGATCCAGCGTGATTTCAGGGGCAGCATGGTCAACGGTGCGCTGCACTGTTGCATTCAGCACCTTGTTCATAATGGCTACTTTAGTGTCATAAAATATAAGTCCTGAAAGAGACAACAAAACAAAAGAAATAGACAAGTAAGGAAAGATTTTCCATTGTAAAGAAATGTAATTAATTCCTTGAATATATGTAGGAGCAGACCTTTAGCCTCACACAGCAGGGACGCAATGCTGTTCTGATAGGTACGAGTCTGCCTTAGCTCCACAAGGGGCAGAAAGAAACTCTCCAGGGTATTATTAAGGGACTGTAGTAGGGCAAAGCGCAGACGCAAACTCTGAACAGGCACACCTATAGAGTAAAGTTCATATTAGTTCAAAACAAAAACTTTACTGAAATGCAGCACAGGTTCATAAATAATCTAAAACAGTCCAAGCTAAATGTATTAGATGATGTATTAGTTGAAGGTTGGGCAATTTGGCCAAAGATTAGACAAAAACACCTATTTCTTTGTGTAATAATAAGAGACGGAATATGCAAGTTTAATTCATAATTAACCTTAATTTAAATTTTTACATTTTTTTTTTTAACACAAATGACAATTGCTTTTTAGAATTAAGTAAATGAAAACTCTAAAAGCAAAATGTGGAGACATGTTAATTGTTTACATAAAATTATAATACACTCCCACACTTAAGGCTTACTTAGCAGACATGAAACCCGCGGGTCTGCTGCATCTGCAAGGTCCAGGTACACTTCGTGTGGGTGAAGGCGGGCAGGTGTTATAGCCAGGTGACGACAGAGGCGATTAACATATTGGACTAAAGCAACATCCATCTCCAAGTTCCACTTTCTGCTAGACTTCTGAGCTTGCCGAGTATCAATGCATGAACATCTACAGAAAACATCAGCAGAAATGTTTATGGCCAACGGTTATGAAACATCCACACCAGTGTTAAGTCTCTGGCTAATTTATTCCTTACATTTAAATTCTATACTTTGTATATTTGTGCGGTGCAACTAAAATTATTTTATAACTTCTGTTCCAAATTTTGCATTCTTTTGTTTTGTTTAAATACAATAATTTTATATTATAAAAATGTTCCTGATTGAGTTTCTTGAAGAAAGAAAATCACACAAGATTCGACATTTGCAATTTTTAAAGTCAAATCTATGTTGACTGCTAATAATGATCTGTTTTTATTTTACACATTAAGGTAGTATAATATTGCTATAAATATTGTTATTAATTTGCTGCAAATAATTTTTTTTTGCATCAGACATTCATGATAAATAAACAGATTTTCTTAAAGTATTAACATATAAAACATGACGCATGTCTGAAAAAAAAATGTCTTTGCCTGTGTGTGCAGATGCACTTACACCTGCGTGCTGCCATTCCTGAGCAAGCTGGCACTGGTGGTGCCCTAAAACCCATAGCTAAATCAACTTTGGAAAACGAACCTGGCACTGCTGGATTTTCTTGGGTGTCCTGAAGCCTTCGTCACAACAATTAAACCTCTCTTCTTGAAGTTCTTGATGATCCAATAAATAGGTGATTTAGGTACAATCTTACTAGCTGCAATATCCTTGCCTGTGAATCACTTTTTGTGCAAAGCAATGATTTCTGCACTTGTTTCATTGCAGGTAACCTTAATTAACAGAGGACTAACAATGATTTCAAGCACCACCCTAATTGTAAATCTTCTGCTCTGTTATTCTAAAGCCCTATTCGGATGGGACTAAATTTACAGGGGGCCGTTAGAGAAATTTCTGTTTCTCAGATGTACTTTGTGATTTTAATCCCGTCCGAATCTGCCATGTCTGTCGTTCTCTCACACGACCTCTGTAAAAACTCCAGAGCAAATTACCTACTGTTTTTCAGCAAACCTCTGAGAAATCTAATCCCGTCCGAATGCGAATGTCTGTGATTGCCGAAAATGTTTTTTCCAAAACGCGTTTTCTTGTGTGTTTTGGTCAACGTGAACTACCGTACTAACCCTAGCGTGCCGGTATTCAAATTTCTGCTTTGTCATATGACCATACGCAATCCACGCATCCTGGGCATGTGGTCTTGTGCAACACCCACATGTAAAACACAGACACTCCTACCTCCGTAATAAACACAAAGATGTTAGTCCCGTCCGAATCCATACATGAAATGACAGACGTCGGCTGAAAAAAATTCCAACACAAACTTCGTTTGGAAAACTAGTCCCATCCGAAAAGGGCTTAACTCAATCAGCCTGACAGAGTGATCTCCAGACTTGTCCTCATCAACACACTCACCTGTGTTAATGAGAGAATCACTGACAGCTGGTTCTTTTGTGGCAGGGCTAAAATGCACATGAAATGTTTTTTTTTTGGAAAGCATTCAATGTTTTTTTTATTATTATTTTCATGGCAAAGAGGGAATTTGCAATTAAATATTCATCTGATCAATTTTCATACATTCTGGAGTATATGCAAATTGCCATCATAACTGAGGCAGCCGACTTTGTGAAAATGAATGTTTGTTTCATTCCCAAAATTTTTGGCCACAGCTGCATTGTGCACAGGAAAACTCCCTAATATCCCTTTGTACACTTCAAAGCTATGAACACATTCACACATCATGATTCTATTGACACAGGACTAAATGTGGATTCCTTTGAAGCAAATAAGGGTGGTGTTATACTAACCTTTCAAAATGTAGGTCATAACCACATGCCAAGATTGCCCTCCAAACATTGCGAATGTCCTGTTTGGCTCGATCAACAGTAAACTTATGGAAACCCTCCAGAGTTAAATACTTCTCTTCTGCCACTGAAACGTACATAGATCCAATAATAAGTACAGTTACATAAATACACTATATATGGCTAAAGGTTTGAAGAACTGAGCTGACCATCTCAACCTTTCCCAAATTGTTGGCACAAAGGTGGAAGCGCATAATTTTTGAGAAATATGTTGTATTCTGTATAATTACAATTTTTCATTCGATGGAAACAAAAAGCCCAAACTGGTTTTATCATTTGACCATGTCCCTCTGCAAAAAGGTGAGCTCCATGATGATGTGTGTTAAGACTGGGGTGGAAGAACTAAAGTGTTCCACACAGACTCATGACCTGCCTGAATGGGCAAATCTTCACTGCCACATTCTAAACTATAATGGAAAATGCCTTTCTGGAAAAATACATATTATTTTAACAGCAGAGGGGCAAATACCATTCCAAAAAAGTTGGGATGCTGTGTAAAACGTAAATAAAAACAGAATGCAATGATTTGCAAATCTCATGAACCCACATTTAATTCACAATAGAACATAGAAAATATTTCAATGTAATTTTTATTTAAATTGTAAATCAATGTACGGCTACAACACGTCTCAAAAAAGTTTGGGGCAGGATCATAGCATCCCCTCTTTGTTAACAACAGTCCAAATATGTCTGGGAATTGAGGTGACCAGTTGCTAGAGTTTTTCAGAGAGGAATGTTGGCCCAGTCAAGTCTGATACAGGATTATAGCTGCTCAACAGCTGTGGGTCTTCTTTTTTGTATTGTTCATTTCATGATGTACCAAACGTTTCTATTTGCTTCTTCTTTGTATGAACTTTAACCTGCATTTGTGGATGGAACAATGAATTCTGGAGGTGTTTCTGGGCCCATGCAGTGATTCCCATTACAGATTTCGAGCACAGAAATTTCTACAGATTTTTGGAAACTTTTGATGATACTGTGTACTGTACATGATATGTTACATTGTTCTGAAAAATTTCCACCTATATTTACTTCTGTCAATGTCTGACTCTCTAAGATACTCTTTTTACACCCAATAATATTACTGACCTGTTGCCAATTAACTGCAATATATTCCCCCAGCTGTGTTTTTTTAGTAATGGTTACTTACTCTAGCCTTGTGCTGCCCAATCACAAATATTTTGAGGCCTATTGCAGCCATCAAATTCCATTTTTTCTTAAAACAGTACACTTCCTCAGTTTAAACATTTTATATGTTTTCTATGTTATATTGTGAATATAATATGGGTTTATGACATTTGCAAAATGATTGTATCTTTTTTATTTATATTTTACACAGCGTTCCAATTTTTCAGAAATGCATATCTGGGGTTTTTCTATAGAACATGAGTACATGAAATGATATGGTATGGTGTGGTAGCTGGACATCAAGGGACATAAGCCTTGATTCATGTAAACTTCTTCAAACATTGATAAAAAAAGTATATACAAAAAAGCCAATATAAACCTTCTACTTTCTTTGCAGGTATCTTCTCAGGGTCTTTCTCATCGGGCTTAGCTTTATCTGGAGATTTGGGCTTTAGAACTGGTTTCTTCTCACTTAATGCAGTCCTGGAAAAAAATTAAATATGAATTAAAATTTGGACAGAAAGATGACAAGATGACATGCATTCCTATTTTAGTCTATGTGCAGCTTGTATAGCAGTACAGATTTACTGTCCTCTAAATTTAAAATACAGCCATTATTGTCAAAATAACTGGCAACAAAAGTGACTACACCCTAAGTGATAACAGCTGTACATTGTGTAACCATGCAAAGCCCCATTTCCTATTCATCATGTTCATGTTTTTGTCTGCTTGACAGGACGATACAAATTTGTGTTAGATTTGTGTTGTATTAGAGCAGTTAAAATGTGGTGCTTTGAGTACAATTCAGACCACTGGATGTTCAACATGGCACCTCATGGCAAAAAGACTCTCTGAGGATTTGAGAATTAGAATTGTTGCGCTCCACAAGATGCTGAGGCTATAAGATCGATAACACTCTAAATTTGAGTTACAGTACAGTGGCCAGGGTCATACAGAGGTTTTCCGAGACTGGTTCCACTTTGAACAGACCTCGCAAGGGTCTCTTTGATGGCAAAGAAGTTGAGACCTTGTGCTGTGCATCATTGCTTTAGATGTTGCAGAAGTGAAAGGTCTGCTCGTCAGTAATCAGACCATCTGCCACACACTGCAACAAGTCTGATTGCAGGCCGTTGTCCCAGAAGGAAGCCTCTTCTGAAGCTGCTCACAAGAAAACCCACAAACAGTTTGCTGAAGAACAACCTGTCCAAGAGCATGAATCACTGGAACCACGTCCTGTTAGACTAAAATAAACTGGTTTGGCTCAAATAGTGTCAGCATGTGTGGTAATGCTGAGGAGTACGAAGAAAATTTTTTTGCCTACAGTCAAGCATGGTGGGGTGGTAGCATCATGGTCTGGGCTGCATAAATGCTGCTTCATTTAGGAAAAAATGAATTCCAACATGTATTGTGACATTCTGTAGCAGAATGTCACAATGCCCTCCCTTCACCTCCAAGATAACATCTGCCTTGCTGAGGAGGCTGAAGAATGGATGGAGTGGCCGAGTATGTCTCCAAACCTGAACCCTATTGAGCACCTGTGGGGCATCCTTAAGTGCAAAGAGGAGAAGTGTCATGTGTCTAACATCCAGCAGCTTTGTGATATAATTATAGAGGAGTGGAAGAAGATCCTAGCAACATATATATGTTGCTCAATGTATTTTTATTTATAGTCAATTTAGCTTTTCTAACAGCACTTATGTTCTCAAAAAAGCCTAATGTACAATTACAGTTTGTGACATACCGTACACTGTTGAGAACAGACTTCTCTTTGATAGGGGGCTTGATGATGGATCTCTTTGTGCTGACCACTTTGCTTTGTTGCTGCTCCTTGCCTGGCTTACTGTACCTGCACCTGTTGGCTTTGACTATGCCATATTTGCGAAGAATCTTCAGAAAAAAAAAAGTTTGTATGTTTAAGACCAGCAGGCAAAGATGACTAAGAATTAGAAAACAGTAAAATAAATATTTTAAAATATTTTAAATATACATAAACACATAAATGCTAACCTGTGTGAGCTGATCCTCAAACACTTTTTTAGGAGGTCGTATGTGGTTGAAGAATACATGCAGAAGGTTACCAGGTGACTGCGAGCTGATCTGTTCTTTACTCAGATATATGTCAGACACTTTTAAGGGCTTGGCTGGAGTAAGGTTTAGTATCTGTTCAGAGTGTACACAGCTCTTAAAGATGTCAGCTAACACGTCTCGTGCCCCAGGGACCAATTTGTCTCCTATGTGAATTTGACATATAGATTAGAAGGTTGTTTAATGTATCAAGCCTTAGACTAAAGGACAGTATAATTGTGGACTTTAGGTTATGCATATTTAATCCATTTTTACAAGCCATCTTATTATATATACATTACAGCTCTCATTCTATTTCTCTGTAGATTTTTATTTTATTTAAATATTATTCTAAAATTATACTCTTAAGCAAAATGTAAGAATTCCAACCTCTGATGGTTTTATCAAGAAAGTAGTCTTCAAGTGCAGAACTGCCTTGTGTATCAAACAGGCTTTGATTAACACTCGAGACAGTCAAGATTTCTTCAGTGGTTATTTCCATTAATTCCTCCTCTCCTTCAAGGCTGGACAAGCCAATGAGATCACTGCTGTTGAAAAGACTTGCACGAATCTTCTCTACCTTGGCCCTGGCCCGTACCTGTAAGTAAGAGAAAGTCATCTTCCATTTGACAATGACCAAGATTGTGGCCTTTCAAGTAAAACATTCTTTCAACTTACCTCTATAACAGCATAGCCTTTAATGGGACATGCCAAGCTGGCATTACTGTCTACTGAGGTGACTGCATACAAGGATCCCCCTTCTAATACTGAAACTGCCTCTCCACTATCAAGTTGCTCCCCAAAGCTACCGACACTACCAAGGCTTCCTGTGCTACAAAGAGAGATATCAAGGCTTTCCTGACTGGACACTATACAGGGCTCTCGAGGTGCTTGTTGCTGGGAAGGGGCTACAGGTTGTGTCACAGTGGAGGCTAATAGTTCCTGGTCCACAGAATGTTCACTAGCAGCTCTGGAGACCCCCTGAGAGGAGCTGCAGATAGAGGTCTGGCTAGTTGAAGCTGATGCAGTCATGCTCAGAGCTGGTGTTGCACTACTGGAACAATCTGGACTTTCCATACTGCCTGTGGGATGTTTATCTGCCCTATCACCTTGGGATCCTGTGCTCTGAATTCCCACCACAGCTTCTTTAGTCTGCTTTTGGACTGCTGTCTGAAGGGGAATAAAGATTTCATCTTTGAAGAGACCCCCATGTGCATTGCAAGCCCTTCGGATTGCATTACGCACAACAGCTTCTTCCAAATGAGTTGGAATACCAGAGAGCACCAGCAGGCGACTATGAGCGGTTGGACTGACTAGAGCCTGGCAGGCATCTGCTACTGCATCCCCAGTCACACTCAACCCTTGGGGGTCCTTGTATGTTAGGTGCCGTATAATCATGAGTAATGTCAACCCACGGTGAAACCATAACATGTCTTCTGGCTTTCCACCAGTCACATTCAATAAAGCACTATCACTTTCTGAAAGCTTTGTGCCGCTCACAGAACCTCGTTTTCCTGAAGCTGTGGCTGCAGCAGCTATGGCTGCTGTTGCCCGGTCTCGCTTCAGCTTCACTTTCTTTCGTTTTGATAACAAGCTTGGGCTTTGTGGGGTTTGGCCTGGTGATGATGATGAAGAGGATGAAGAATCACTAAGATTGGGTGTGGTTGATGAGGAAATATTGCTTACAGACGTCCCTCCACTGGCCACATTAAGCTGCAAAGTAACCTCTGCCACAGCTAGGCACACCTCCATAAGGGCATGGAAATATGTGGAGAAACGGTTTTGTTCAGATGATAGTGCTAAGGAACTTCCTGAGGTGCTTCCATTTGCCAACCCCCAACTTTGAGTTTCACGGTCATAAAGCTTTCTGAGCTCTGTCTGGAGAGAGATGAGTACTGCCAAGCATGGATTGAGAAGTAGCGCAATTGAGCTTGACAGGCCTGAGGAACCCTTGTGTTGTTCCAAGTGATGGATCTTGCGGAAAAGCTCAGCAAGTAGGTGAAAGATGAACTCCTTGATACAAGGGGCAAGATCAGTAGTCCACAGAAGCCCACCTAATGGAAAAAAGGAAATTAGCAAATAGAATTATCTTACTATATATTTTATGTATGTTTTTTTGAGAACATGCTCTACACAAAGATTTTATTTTCTTTGTACCAATGCCTATTAGTCAAAATACTAAACAATAATACTAAATTTGATCATTTCAAAAACACTTTAGAAACAAATGGGGATAAGCATCCTTACCGAATAGCTCCACAACCTGGAGAAGCACAGAAGGAGGAATAGTGTCCAACTCTTCTTCTGAATGCTCATTATTTTCACGTACTGTCCATGTCAGCAGCTGTTCAGCAAAAGCCATGGCCAAGGGAAACTCAACCGGCAGAGAATGCAGTTCTAGGACAACCCCAGGAGGTGGGGACACTCCTAGTAAAACAAACCATGAGTATAGTTGGCACTATAGTTTTATATTGCGCATGTATTTTCAATTCTGTGCAATTAACAGTAGGTCAGCAGTTTCTGTAAACTTAAAGCAGCCCTTCTGGTAACAATATCCAGGCAATGTTCAAGTTACAGAGATCACATGTTTTTGCTTTTTTTATGATTAGTGCTTTGTGATCTGAATCTACATGATATTTATTAAATAACTGCATGGATGTTTACCTAATAAATATTCCTAATAAAGAGTGTGTGTGTGTGTGTGTGTGTGTGTGTGTGTGTGTTATAACACACTGAGAGACTGTTAACATGGTTCCTGCAGCTCCTTTTTCTCACCTTAAAGGGGGTGCTTATGAGCTGAAGACATAGAGTAATATAATCCTGTTAGAACAAGAAAAAGGGAGTCTGCTAAGGAGAGGGAGGAATGGCCCACCTGATTTGGGACTTGAAATTGTCTCTTGGGAAATGTTCGTTTATTGCCCAGTTTAAGAATTTAAACTTAAATTTTCTTTGACGAACCCATAACGCTGTTGCCAAGAAAAATTAAAAAGCACGAGTTTTGGAAACCTGTCTGTGCTTATATGATTTCTGTTGCAACTGGAGTTAGCGAGCTCTCCCTTCACCCAGACTCAACGCGTTACAACGGCTTGTATCTAAACAGTAGCCGACCAAAAAAAGTCATTGTTCACTGTCTTCCTCCTTCCTTTCACAACAATTTCTCTCAGGAGTTTATCTTTTGACATCGTCGTGCGGTTAAAAATCACCAGATGGAAGTTTTTTCTCCCGATGCCGTGCAGCCCAGAACACAGGTGAGGTGCGTTTTTTCGCTTCCGTTCGGAAATTTCATTGGTCTAATGTTATAGGGTTCAGTTTTTTGGCTTGAAGTTTGTGAAACCGTTCAAAACGTGGGAAAAAAGTAGTGGCTTATAGTCTGAAAAATACGGTATGTTGGATGAATACCATGGCATATAGATGCTGCTAAAGCATCGACCTGTGTGAATTCCTGTTTGCTGAGGGTGCTTAACAAGGATTGTATCTATATAGTATTTTTGGGAGAATCAGCATTACATGTTGATTACCTTGTTGTGTTTTTGCAAACCTTCTTGTTGTGGTGGATTTGGGATTAGCCTACTGCAGTGGTCCCCAACCTTTTTTGCGTCATGGACCGGTTTAACGGCGGACAATATTTTCACGGACCGGTTTAATGTCAGACAATATTTTAACGGATTGGCCTTTAAATAAATATATACAACAAAATAAAATGATACGACGCAAAAAAACTGATATTTTCTAAATATAATAATAAACATGAATCCACTGTGTTATTGTTCATTTTGCTTGCTTGGGGGTTTGAATTTAGCAGTAATGTATTATGTGTTGGCAGCTGGAGCAGCTCCTTTAAAAAGTTAGCGGATGTAGGTAAGACATGTGACCGAGGCATCATGACATGTATCAAGAGTGAGTCATAAACAGCTGTGGTGAAGAGAATCCGGGAATTTTCCAAAATAAAACATCTTTCAGAATCAGATAATAAATAAAACGGAAATAATGTAAGTGTAACAGACTTTATCATAAGTTATGTATTCTTTCTGTACGGCCCGGTACCAATTGACCCACGGACCAGTGCCGGTCCGTGGCCTGGGGGTTGGGGACCACTGGCCTACAGGATTCAGACAGTGAACTATGAACACTTCGCTTACACACCAGCATCTTCCAGATAAGAACTACTGTTGCTTTATTTTATGGGGCCATGTTTTGTGGTATAATTCATCTCTGATTTGTGAATTTAACTATTACTAATATTTACAGTAACACACAACACACATCTTTAAACATCTTGAATTTCCTGATTGGTTGTCTCGCTTCTTTTCCTTTTTATTACTGGTATATAAAAAATAATTTATAAAGTCTGGTTGAACAAACATTGAGTCCTCCCTAAAATAGATGTATAAACAAACATTTTGTGTGACATAGTGGTGGTTATAGTGTATGTGTGTGTAGGTTTATTATCCTGCTAAACGACACCACTGCCATTAGGGAATTTGTTGCCATTGAAAGGGTGTACTTAGTCTAATTCAAAGAAGGTAATATGTATCAAGTACATGCATGCAAGAACCAAATGTTTCCCAGCAAAACTTTGAAGAGCAAAGAAAATAAAGTTTCCTCAAAGAAGGTTGGGTACCACCTAATGACATCTGTTTCTGGATGAACGCTCTGGTCACATAAAGGAGTAACCCAGGAAAGAACCTAACAGGTATTCTGTAATGCATAGTCCGGTTTACCAGGGGCATCCAGGAAAGAGTAGATGACAACTGAGAAAGATTGTTATCGTTGGAGAGACCTCCAGAAAAGACTGGCATGGGCACACCAGGCTAGTAATCTACTGTGCACCACTCACAAGAGGGCATAATTCAAGCTACAAAGGATCAGGATGAGCAACATGCCCAAAGTCTCTCAAGGGGGTGGGTGGAATGAGGACCCAGTGGAACAGTCATAGTATTGATAATGGCTAGGTCAGGAAATTTGGCTACTAGAAAGCTGAAGCAAAAAATCATTGACAGGCTCTCACAGCAAGATGCCATTGTGGCAAGAACATCAGATGGCTCAAGATACATCAAAGCAAGTCAAGGAGTAGAACAGTGACCTTAACCTAGACCTATTTTCAGGTGAGACGAAGGAGAACTCCAGCTAGGAGGCACACAACAGAGGAGGACATCTCTTCCCACTTGAGTCACCTCAGGACTAGTCCCTATTAATTTTCTCCTACCCTAGTGTTGTGGAAAGAGAGGATCAATTGGTCAAAGAAAGATTTTTCCTTATTAAGCAGAAAGAGCAGCTACATAGCCACATCGACTACCAAACAGAAGGGAAAGAAAGATGCATAATTTAAGAAAGGAAATAAAAGCGCTCAGCAAACCGTTTAAAACCAGCTCGCCTACTGAAAACGAAGGGATTAAAGCTAATAGGCCTACTGCGGAAAAAGCTGTGCAAGCTTTTCAGGAAAGAACACCTTAGGCAACAGAGGAGAACAAAAGAAAAAAGGAGAGCACAGTTGGTTTTACCTGTATGTTTTCACAATGACTCCTCTCGGCCAACCAAGTCTGGCATATTAACCAGCCAAAAGGAGGAAGTAGGAAAAAAAAAGAATAATTGCTCATGAAGTCCCCAGCAGGATCCATGGTCTTGGTGACTTTTAGAGCATTCATAGACCAGAAAAAACAGTGGTTATGCTGAATGTGAAGGAAATCCAAGATATCATCAAAAAAGCAAAATCTTTAGGCACCCCAGAGCAAAGTATAAGTATACCTTATATCATATAAGGTATACAAAAAAGTTGCATCAGCAAGTTTGTATACATCAGGATCTTCAGATCACTATCCTCTTTAACAAAAATTGTGTTGCATGTTCAAGCAAGATAATGTAGTCACTTAGGCAAGGTTGTCATTTAATGCCAGAATGTCCAGAAGGCTGATGATCAGGAGAGGTCATTCCATTTATTGAGGACATGCTCTATAAAGTGCTTGGGGAAGTGGTTCCCTTCTACATCTGATTAGGATAAATGCAGCTCGCTCAATCAACTGTAATTGAGGAATTCAAGGTGGCAAATGCATAGTTGTGCTAAGTTTAAAAGATTCCAAAGACATCTGGGTGAAGCAAGCAGCTACTAAACAGGCAGAAAGAGCAAAGTTAAGTGACATCATTGATTACATCTGAACAGGATGCCAAGACTTGGGATTGATACATTTTCAACAGTTTGGAAATGCAAGTACTATGACCAGACGAGGCATGGTGCAGGCAGAAGTATAAACTCAAGAGGAGCAGGGGCATTTGTCCAGTGCAGTGGACCAGGCATCTCAAGGAGCATTGACAAAATGGGATCTGGCCAAGCGTCAGATCACATGGAGAGAGTTATGGAGACTGGAGCCCTAATGCACCTCCTTCCACTTTGAGGAGGCTCACGAGAGGAAGGCTTTGAAATATCAGCCATTAATTCCGGAGTGTAAAAACAAAGGTTGGCATACATGGGTGTTTTCTGTGGAGGTAGATTGTAGAGGTTTTACTGCTAAATCAGTAAGGCAGCTCATTACAGCTTTAGGCATGCACGAGCAAAGCAAGAAACATGCTGCTCATAGGAGGCTGAGCAAGCTTCACGCTGGATATAGAGTAAGAGAGAGGAAAAAAGATGGAAGCCAGAGGCAGATGGGCAGTGATTTTGCCACCACAAATTATTTGCCTCAATGCTTTGTTTAGTCCATTTAACAGCACACAGAGCACTTTTTTCCACACAGACCATTATTATTGATGCTGGACAGGTAAACACAGAAATAAAGTCATAATTGCGAGGAATGAAGTCGTAATTGTGAAAAACAAAACTCAGATATGCGAGGAACTGTATTTATTTATTTAATATGGTGGAAATGGGCTTGCATAGATTTAGGCCAAAGAAAACAACAGAAAGTTTCCAAAGTTTGGGATCATTTCAAATTAAAATAATCTAACACTAACAAACTAACACAATAACATAAAGAAAGCACCATAAAGTGTGTTTACTTCTTTAAGGGTAATCTGAAATTTATTTGTATATTTATTTATTTATTTTTTTTTTTATGTATATATTTGTATTTACATTTTAATTTAATATTGCAACTAAATGCATTAAATGGGTTTAGTTTTCAGATAATCTTGTATGCAATTTCAGCAATACAATGTAAATTTTTTAAAAAGGAAACAAATGATCTATTGTCTTATTTCTCTTGTATATTTACTATTGCTCTTTAAGTAAGAAAAAGTACTTCTTATCGATTACCCAATTAATTGATGGAATAATCGTTAGCTACACTCCTAGTTACATAAAGGAGTAACAGAGGAAAGCACCTACCATGTATTCCAAAATGTAATGGTTATTATGTTATTACCGTGTGTACACTTATATACGTTTGGTCAAAGTAAATCTTTATACTGTTAAATTAACTAGTTTGTTGCATATAAACAAAAAGAACATGCATGTGTCTCTCAAAAATGGTAAAAGACTTGGTCTTCCTAAACGTATGACAGGCACTATACACACTATATATAGTAAATTTTGTGTATAACTACAACTTACCCAGTTTTATGTGGACTTTATCAGTTGGTATAATGATGCTAGGGTACTGGTTGGTTGTGGGAGGAGGTATAAGGCCTGTATTTGAAGGTGAAGCATCCAGGGGATAGCACACAGTCTCCATCAGATTCAGCTGGCCATTACATCTGACCTTGTGGCCCAACCCATACATCATTATACGAGCCCAGGGTGCCTTATACAAAGAGGAACTAAAAGACAATATAAATTCAAAAAAGATGTTTTTTTGATGGCCTACTGGATTACTGGAAAAATAATAAAAAAAATAATTTAATTAAAACTAGGTTTTAATTAAAAAAATAATTTTTAATTAAAACCCAGTTTTAAATACTAGTACTGTATAAGCATCTGTGAAGAAAATGGTCACTTACTCCTTGCGGCATCCAAGCTGATTCTCTTTACAAGAAACCACCACAAATGCAGCACCAGGGAAGCTGACATCCATGCTGACCTTTGACTCTGATATTGGAAACTCTTCTGATGTGAACTGCTCCGGAGCATTCTTAATTTTCAAGAATAGAAAAATATTTATTATATATTAAATGTCATATTTATTGCCAAAATCAAATGACTGATTTTAAAATGACTGATGTTCAGCCGATGTAGACCATCCACTTCAAGGTTTTATGTGCTCTGCAATCAGAGATGTTTTTCTGCTTACTTGTAAAAAGTTCTTACTTGAGTTATTTTAGACTTTGTTTGTGTTATCTTGTCATTTATTTACAATGTGTTTTGCCCTGCAGACCCACCAAACAAGGTTGTTTTTTGTTTTTCACACCATTCTGTGTAAATTCTAGACCCTTTTGTGTGGAAAATCCCAGGAATATAACTTTCTGACACCACTTTTGTGACTGGCAAAACTAAACTCTACTGTTAATTTCTGCAACTAAGCTAACTGGGCTATTTTTTTTTTTTTTTAGCTAATTGTACATTTGAAAACATGTTTTAATTCATACAGTCATACTAATGTGACATTCTAGTCGTAATAAATTAATTAAAATATTCTTTTTAACTGTACTGTACATTTTTTGGTCATAATTTATATGAATAAGCCAGAGGTACCCAAAAGGTGTGTATGCTGATAAATATCAATAAATTGTCAACACTCTAGAGATTACATGACATAATGAAACATAACAGATTGGTCACTTAGTGCTGGATCTAATTAAATGCAAAAAAGATGATGTGGGAAAAGAAACAGAAATGCATTCTTCTACTATGCAGTGGTATTCTTAATTAAATAACTGCTTTCTGTGATTTATCAGATATGTTTGTGATAGAAGAATAAAAATGCAACAAATTTCAATTTGATTTACAATATATACTGGTTTACAGAAAACCTGACTTGAAAATGGAAAGCTACAAAAAAAATACTGAATGCAATATTGAAAAAAGTAGTCAAAATGCTTTATATTTTTTTGATGTTCTGGCTTACAATTTAAGCTATTTTGACACTTTTCAAAAATGTGTATAGATGCGTTTTCAATTCTGATAGATGCAAGTCATGACAAACATTTTTATTATTCTATTCCAAAATGTTTTACATTTAGTAAGTGTGATCAGATGTCTGATAACATCTAAATGTTTTGTTTTTAAATTTAAAGGACACCCAATCAACATCAATTCTAAATAAAGGAAATGATTATACAACTCACTGCAGTCACAGGGGGTTAATTATCTATAGTTCAGATAATCTACTGTTATTATATATACAGTGGAACCCGGTTATGTCAATGTCCTAGGGGGTCGCCAAAAAGCATCGAGGTAACCGATGATCGAGATAAACGAAAATCAAAATGGCGGCAGTATATTAACGTGCTTGAAATTTCTTTATGTACATGATGTGCGTTAATAAATGAGAATGTGCATGCACGTGTTTTTGAAGGGGTTTTTACACAACAGCGTTGCCGTGATTTGTTTGATGAAGGCATGCTATAAAAATACATACAGTACATGTTTATCTGTCAGGAATCCACCTGCCACGCCCCCTTCGGCCCCCTTCAGCGTGTCAGGTGCTTTCTCGGCCGCTTTCTCTGACGCTCCGCTTTAATAGCGCACATATGGTGCTCGTTTATCATCATCACCAGCTCCTATTTAAACTTCCACACTCTCACTGTCCGTTATTGTTGGTATATGTTGGTTTACGGCGGTCGTTGTTATCGCTCATGTGTATCCCGGTACGTGCCTTCCACGTTCCGCGCCGCCAATCGCGGCTTTCGCCTCCCGTTCATCGCATAACATTTAACAACAAAAGGCATATGTGCACTATCTAACAGCAGAGATTCACCAGTATACAATACAACACCTGTAGCATCTGTATCCTTGATTTTTCTGCCACTTTCGCGAGTTCTTCTGCGGCTGCACCGAGATAACCAACGTTAAATGGCAAATTTTTCCCCCCTTGTGCTAGAGATATCAGGGTTCGGCAAAATAAAAGAATCGACATAACCGATAAAAAATGCGAGAATTTGGCGGTTCCACTTCAAAAACGTCGACTTAATAGGGTTGTCGAGGTAACCGAGGTCGAGATAAGCGGGTTCCAATATATATATATATATATATATATATATATATATATATATATATATATATATATATATATATATATATATAAATTACTATTTATATTTATTTACTTTAATTTATGACACATTTTAAAATGCACAGTTTTGTTCAATTTCTTTCCACCACCTAATTTATGTATATTGCATCATTACACAGCTGCAGTTTTGCAACTTTATACAGTACTTACATGTGAAATGCATGTGGAAAGTGGAGTGAACTATAAAAAATGACAAAGCATCAAAAAAATTATTTTTAGAATGATGGTAGGATGAAACCAGACAACTCTAAATACCTGGAGGAAACAACAGATCTGCTTGGTCAGCTCCAGTAAGCTGTCCTCTCCCTGGTGCAAAGCTCTGCTGATAGCCACAGTCAGCCACTCCCGAATAGTCTGTGCATTACCCTGGTAGAAGAGTTCAGTTGGGGAGCAGCTTTGACCTTTCAGGTTGTGAAGCATAGACTGGGCAAGCAAGATGGAGCTTGAGCTAATCGAGCCATCTGTAGGTGTACAATATCCATATGCTTTTACCGTTTACAATTTTACTACAATTACAATTTTTAAAGTCAGTCATTCTATTTGTTAGAGAAATCTAGAACACCAACAGAAGTATGGTATTTGTATGCATGATCTTTATACCTTTATCTTAATTGCTTTATTTTTATATTTGTTTATTATTTTATTATATTTAATTATATTATTTATTTGCAGTTTTAACAACCTTTTATGAAGTGTTATCTAAATCAGATTTGCTGATAACCAGCTGTTTTACTTCCATTCTTCCATCCAAATTAGGTTTACCTGGCAGAGGTGGAGCCAGTAACTGATTAGACAAAAGCCCCAGGTGTTCAAGTGTAATGTCACGCACTGCAGGGATGTGGAAGAGGCGTGTAAAGGTGTGAGGACTCTTGGGTGCAAAGATATTGAGCAATGCCATACGACAATACAAACGAGCCAAAGCACTCTCACAACGCAGCAGTTCCCTGAAACACACACACACACACACACACAATTAGACTGAATGGTATATAAAAACACCTGTTGTGCAGAATTGTGGATAGGCAAATCAAATAATTTACAAAATGTTTAATTGTTAAGCTTAGTGATTAAGTGAGAACCTATAAGCACATGTATAAGTGTATGATGGTTTACAAATAAAGATGTTTGTCTTCAACCTGTGAATTTGAAAGTTGCTGCTATCCAAAGACACAAGGCCATTAGCTGCAGTTCTGCGGGAACCTACTGGTGGGCGCTCCAGCATCTCAATGGGGTACCAGTACCTGACCAACACACCTTCACTGCGTAGATACGTCTCCACTTGGACCAAATCATTTACCTAGACAGATATAAACACAGCAGTGTACTCTAGTTCTGAATGTTCTGAAACCAGAATTTATGAATAAACAAAAATGTATGATATAAGTTGCCACTTGGACAAGGAACCACACAACTGCAATTACATTTAAATTTGCCAATTAAATTAAAAAAATTAAAATTTACAGACTTAAAATTTACCTTTTGCTTGTATTTTACAAAGAAGTTTTAACTGTTAACAGATGATATTGTATGATGTTTTTATAATACATAAAAGAACTGGGCTATTTTTTAAAAAAGCAATACGCTCATGTCACCAAGGGACAAAATCACTATAATGCATGACTGCTCATGTTTTATTATTTTGAAATTAAAAAAAATTTTTTAAACAAATGCACAAACAGGGTTTTAAAGATACATTCCAAAGTTCTAGATATCAATTCTAGAATTCACAATTGAAGATGTATCATGTACCACTACATTTACAATGAAAAGTAGCAGAAGTAGTTTGCATTTGGTGGCTTATACTCTAAGCTTTGTTTTAATTTTACATAAAATATAGTGCAGGGGTGTAATTATAAGGTCTGGTGAGTACAAAATTTGTATACATAATTTGGCAGTCCTAGCCCACCATCATGCTCAAGCAGCAAATGAATTGGTGTTGGTGTTTGTGTGTGGCTTTTACAGCAAGAGGGTAGATATGTGAAGAGGTAATATGAGTACAAAATGTGAACTAGCATTAGACAGTAAAACATCATGTTATGGAATCATATCTGTAAACTAAAAAAAACAAACAATACCACAGTTCACTTTAAAATCAACTTACACTATCAACATCAAGCACTACTCCATGAAGGCCAAAGGTTTTGAGCATGCCTCGAATGGCAAACTTTGGTAAAGACGTTCCTCCCATGGTGCTGCCAGTGTTGTTGCAGTCAGGACAGCGTATAACCACTGTTAGTCCTGAAACAACAAGGATTCAGTCATTTTTAAGATTATAACTATTTTCTATAAAAACTTTCTATAGAAAATCAATTTTATAGAAAATGTTATACAAATGCAACCAAGTTAAAACTGCAGTGACACAGGTTACTACCTACAGCTCATTGGGCTCAGTGTGTCCATTTGATTTTAACAGGGCAAAGCTTTACAGCAAGTATATTTATTCTTCACCGACACAAAAAAAATACAAAAATTTAATTGTTCAATACAAAAGGCAGATTTGTGGATTTAATACTGTTATTACTTATTTAGTTACCCATATACAGTGGTACCCCGCTTATCGACCAGCTCGGACATCGACCTTTTCGCTTAGCGAACAGTTTTTCGACCGAAATTTGCGCCCGCTGAACGACCAAATGCCCGTCTATCGACCTTTTTTACCACGACCCACGTGGAGCATTTTTTTTTTTACTTTTGTAATGTTTTTAATTTATACTTTTTACTGTATTATTGTCAGAAATCCACCTGCCACGTCCCCTTCGGCTGTCAAAACCTCCGCTTTCCCTAAAGCCCCCGGCTTCAACCATGCACACCTGGGGCTCATTATTCACTCATCCCCAGCTCCTATATAAACCCCTCCACACTCCTTGTCGGATATTGTTGGTATGTGAAGGTGTTTGGTGCATGTTTGTCTGTGTTCTCCCTGTCAAACGTATTCCTATGCGTTTCTTCCTTTCCAGACTCCACGCGCTCTCCATGGCTGCGCTTTCTTTCCAAAGCACACCCTGGATTACCTTTTTCCTCCCGTGTGTTCGCCTGTGGACCTTGCCCCTCCAGGGTGTACCACGGATATCTCTCTCTTGTTCGTTGGGATTCTATGGACTGCCGTGTGTGTGTGTGTTTTTGTGTTAAACTCTCCGTGTTTTCGTTAAACCAAAGCGAACTGTGCTCCGGCTTTGCCTCCGCTCATTACGCTGCATAACAATTATATACAGTATTATTTATGTACCTGTATTATTTAGTATTAATACTGCTAAAAACAGGGCAAATGTTAATAAATGGGTATCGGTGGAGGTCGGGAATGGATTAATTGGTTTTCCATTATTTCTTATGGGATAATTACATTCGCTCTTCGACCTTTTCGCACCGGTTTTAAGGAACGGATTAAAGTCGATAAGCAGGGTACCACTGTACCTATTATTACCCAAATACTACCTAGAGAGCTGCATTCACACTTCGAAAAGTTTAAATACTATTTTCTAGTAGTTTTCATGTATTTCATTTAGAACATTCAGTTTATTTGAGGAATGTGTTTGTGTACCTTTGCGGACTTTGTCAATGGTAAATTTACTGGCCTCGTCCTTAATGTCCTCAATAGTGGGAAGGTAAAGATCACGAGGAATGCCACCATTCTCTTCATATAGGAACTCCACTGTCTGTCGTGCAATATCCACCATTCCTTTATTGAGATAAAAAAGCAAAATGACACACACTGTGAGATACAACTTAATGAAATAACTATCATAGAAAAACAACTTCTAGTCTATTTGAGTAATTTATAGTCTATTATTTAGGACCTTTACCTGTTAAATATTTGTCATCTGAATGCTGATGTTAGCTAAATTGTTGCAATGGTTACGAAAATTACTGACAGCAAATTACTGACATATGGATCAATAATCAGTTTTACTATATAGCTTATACTGATTTCTTTTTACGACAAAGATTTAAATTAAGGTCTTGAAGTCTGAAGTCACAATAAAAATCTGGTTGACACTGAAATTGAGTTTATTAGCATAGATCATCTGTTTGTCATGAAAAATATGTACTGAGTACTGAATGCTTAATTAAATAACCCTACATTTAGTGGCTTTGTAGGCATGTCTGTACTAACTATAGCCTATCTAGTGCTTTTGTCAGCACCCTATTATCGGTCAATGATGCGAAAGAGACCACCATATAGTATTGGGATGCCAGAATATTCTCAGAACAATGATGTTAATATAGTAGAGGTGGGGTTGTTTGTGTGGTACAGGTTTATTATCAGTACAGTGGTGATGCCAAGGTTTTAAAAACAAGACCTGCCACATAATAGAGCATAATTATGAAGACGGTAAAAATGTCTAACTGTACACCTACATCATATACCAAAATAGGTGGCTTAAATAATAAATAAAACTGTGAGGTTAACAGGAGTTAATTGCAACAATTTCGCAAATCTAGAAAGTGCACATACATGATAATAGACATAATATTATAATGATAATATGATATGATAATGATAATAGACATATGTTCTTCAAAATAAGTCTGGTAATTTTTCTGGAGGAGTAATAGTCACATTCTTTTATTGATTTCTTTTACGTTTTCTCAGGGAGTTTACTGAGTCAATGTCCAAAGTTGAAAGTGCTATATAAATACAAATAAATACAATATACTTTTTTTTGAAAATTTTGTATACAGTCATGGGCAAAAATATGGGCACCCTTGCAATTCACTCAGAAAATGCAACACTTCTCTCAGAAAATGTTTCCAATTGCAAATGTTTTGGTATTTACATCCTTAGTGATTTTGTTTGCACTGCAACACCACACAAAAAAAACAGAGTAGAAAAGCTATTACAACAAACTTGATCAGATTTCACAAAGAACTCAAAAATTGTCTGGACAAAATTATTGGCAGCTTGTCAAAATTGTAAGAAATAATTATTTTCAACCATGTGATGCTTCTGTAACTTGTATTTAGACACACCTGTGGCAAGTAAACAGGTGTGAAAAAAATATAGTAATCACACTTGCAACCAGTTGCACTCAAACTTTGTGTTGTGTGTCACACTGAATATGGAGAAAATAGAGAAGTGTATCGAGTTGTCTGTAGATTTGAGAGAAAAAAATTGTGGAAAAACATGGACAATCTCAAGGTTACAAGTCCGTCTCCAGAGATCTTAAATGTTCCTGTGTCCACTGTGCACAATATCATCAAAAGGTTTACAGCCCATGGCACTGTAGCTCTGTGGACGTGGATGGATAAACAAAATTAACGAAAAATTATTATTGAATGCTGGATGAAGAAGCCCGATTAACTTCCAAACAAATTCAAGCTGATCTGCAGACACAGGGTACAACAGTACAGTACAACAGTGTCAGCTCCCACTATCAGTCATCATCTGATTGAACTGCTGACACAGGAAGACTGGAGTTTGCCAAAACGTATGTAACAAAACCACAATCCTTTTGGGAAAACGTACTGTGGACCGATGAGACTAAAGTAAAGTTTTTAGTGAAGGACATCATGGCACTGCTTACAGAAAAAGAAACAAGGGTTGCTTCTGGAACTGGATGCCTTGACTATGTGAACGGTATCATAAAATCAGTTGATTACCAAATTTTGGGACGCAATGTAGTGGCCAGTGTCAGAAAGCTGCTTCTCCACCAGAGGTCATGGGTCTTCCAGCAAGACAATGACCCAAAACACACTTTAAAAAGCACTTAGAAATAGTAACAACAAAGTGCTGGAGATATCTGTAATGGCCAGCAATTAGTCCAAATCTGAATGACCTGGAGCCATTTGCAAAAGAAGAGTGGTCTGAATTTCCAGTAGAGAGGTGCAAGAAACTCAATCATGGTTACAGGAAGCGATTGATTTCAGTTCTTTTTTCCAAATGGGGTGCTACAAATATTAAATAAAGGGTGCCAATAATTTTGTCCAGTGCGGAATTGTATCAGATTTGACTTTTGTTCTCTGTTTTTTGGGTTGTTTAAAATTAACATGTGAGTTACAAAACATTTGCAACTGCAACAATTTTTTAACAGAAGGGTTGCATTTTCTGACAGAATTGCAAGGGTGCCGATATTTTTGGCCATGACTGTATTCTATGAGTTATCATAAATATATAATGTAATGCAGTAAACATAACAAAATGCTGATATTGAGTGTATGTAGATTAGTATATATAGAGATGTATTCTGCTTACCAAGTTGGAGTGCTCCTTTTATCTGGTCAAGTCCTGATTTCCGCTCAGCTTCATTCCTGAAGCGGCGACGTATAGTGGGGAACACTTTAGTCTCCCATGCTTTAACAAGCAGGGCATAGTGATCCTCCTGGAAAAGAAGAAATTGAGCTAAGTACAGGGTTATGGAAATTCAGATACAAAGAAGTTTCACCTAGACAAATTGTCTCACTCTTGGCATATCATCATCCTCCTCATCGTCACTCTCATCATCAGTGATAGGTGGAGGGTGGGGGTCAGGGCCAGAGGTCACAAGATTCTCATAACTCAGTTCAAGTTTGTAGTAGCAGGAAGCATCACTGCTATATTCTAAGAACCAGGAATAATAAGAAGAGAAAATGAGATGAAGTATAAACCTGTAATCATAAATAAGCAGTGTTTCAAGTAAATACGTTTTTAAATGTACTGCATCAGTATTTTGAAATAGCAGAGAAAGTTCTACAGTACTACAGTCTCAACCGTGAGAGATGGGCCTTACGTGGCTGCGTGGTAGACACTGCTGCAATGCGACAAGGAGGTCCATGTGAGCCAGAATCAGATGCAACACTGGCACCAGCATCGTTGTCACTGTCTGAAGCCATGGCAAAAGGTAAGGCCTCAAAATTGGCACTAATCTCCTCTGAAAGGTCCATGCAGAGGTCGGCTGCATTTCTGTGCGCCTGCCCCTCGGCATATGCGAATGGCCGGCACCCAAAGTTAGCACGAACTTTTGTGTTCTAGAAATATCCAGACAGGGAAGTATTAAATGATTCTTACAATCTAAAAACACCACCCCAATCTTATCATTTAAGTTTCTATCTCTCTGATAGGTCTGTGTTTTTTATCCTAACAATGGCATCCTTACTCGCATCAACACCTCGACACAGTGAGAGTTTCTAGAAATGTCTACAAAATTACAATTTTACTCCAGATCTTTATCTCATTAATTTATCCAGATTAATTAATTACAGCTGGACTTAAAACCACTAAACAGTCAAGTGTCTATTTTTGAGCCTGAACAAATGGAGGTACCCTGTAAAAATGGCTGTAATTTCTAAATAATTCATGCAATATATATTGCAAAGGTACACAAACACATTCCTCAAATAAACTGAATATAAGTCTACACATTCATCATATTATATTGTAATTGCATCATTTAAAGAATATTATGAAAATTGTATCACTGTCAACTTTTTTTTAGCTTCAACAAAGTAAATCATAAATTAACTACTAAAAATGGATTAAACCCACACCACCAATGTAATATGAGACCCCTACACTACAAACTCATAGTAATCTATATTTTAGCTGAAGGCTGTTTCTTTATAGTAAAAAGAGTTGAGTGTTACTTATTAACCTTCTTTTGGATGTGGACCAGGGGCCACATTCCTCCAGCTACATCCTCTAGGTAAGGGCTAAGGCGCTGACCACAGTAGGTGAAGTACACCCTTCCCTTTGGGGCCTGGCCAGGTGGAGGTGGTGTGCCCTCCATATGCTCCCAGCCTATTCCAGCAACATTTCCTGAACAGGCAATGTAAGAAAATACATTTCTGACAAAATTAAGCAGAATGCTAATATATTAGCTGGTGGGACAAATTTGTCATGAATATACCATGCATCAGATGACAAGAAAGACTGATATTTTTAAAGATGACAAACATTCCATCTCACCAGGAAGCAGAGCCACATCCAGCCTTACACTCTTCCACTGGAGCAAACTGGAGCCATTATAGTGTACAGCCCGCCCATTACTGGAGTGGGGTAAAAGAGAAAATATTATATATATATATATATATATATATATATATATATATATATATATATATATATATATATATATACAGTACAGACCAAAAGTTTGGACACACCTTCTCATTCAAAGAGTTTTCTTTATTTTCATGACTATGAAAATTGTAGATTCACACTGAAGGCATCAAAACTATGAATTAACACATGTGGAATTATATATAGAATTATATACATAACAAAAAAGTGTGAAACAACTGAAAAATGTCATATTCTAGGTTCTTCAAAGTACCCACCTTTTGCTTTGATTACTGCTTTGCACACTCTTGGCATTCTCTTGATGAGCTTCAAGAGGTAGTCACCTGAAATGGTCTTCCAACAGTCTTGAAGGAGTTCCCAGAGATGCTTAGCACTTGTTGGCCCTTTTGCCTTCACTCTGCGGTCCAGCTCACCACAAACCATCTGTGGAGGCCAGGTCATCTGGCGCAGCACCCCATCACTCTCCTTCTTGGTCAAATAGCCCTTACACAGCCTGGAGGTGTGTTTGGGGTCATTGTCCTGTTGAAAAATAAATGATGGTCCAACTAAACACAAACCGGATGGAATAGCATGCCGCTGCAAGATGCTGTGGTAGCCATGCTGGTTCAGTATGCCTTCGATTTTGAATAAATCCCCAACAGTGTCACCAGCAAAGCACCCCCACACCATCACACCTCCTCCTCCATGCTTCACGGTGGGAACCAGGCATGTAGAGTCCATCCGTTCACCTTTTTGCGTCGCACAAAGACACGGTGGTTGGAACCAAAGATCTCAAATTTGGACTCATCATACCAAAGCACAGATTTCCAGTGGTCTAATGTCCATTCCTTGTGTTCTTTAGCCCAAACAAGTCTCTTCTGCTTGTTGCCTTTCTTTAGCAGTGGTTTCCTAGCAGATATTCTACCATGAAGGCCTGATTCACACAGTCTCCTCTTAACAGTTGTTGTAGAGATGTGTCTGCTGCTAGAACTCTGTGTGCCATTGACCTGGTCTCTAATCTGAGCTGCTGTTAACCTGCGATTTCTGAGGCTGGTGACTTTTGGTCTTCCTTTCCTGGGGCGGTCCGCATGTGAGCCAGTTTCTTTGTAGCGCTTGATGGTTTTTGTGACTACACTTGGGGACACTTTCAAAGTTTTCCCAATTTTTCGGACTGACTGACCTTCATTTTTTTAAAGTAATGATGGCCACGTTTCTCTGTACTTAGCTGCTTTTTTCTTGCCATAATACAAATTCTAACAGTCTATTCAGTAGGACTATCAGCTGTGTATCCACCTGACTTCTGCACAACACAACTGATGGTCCCAACCCCATTTATAAGGCAAGAAATCACACTTATTAAACCTGACAGGGCACACCTGTGAAGTGAAAACCATTTCAGGTGACTACCTCTTGAAGCTCATCAAGAGAATTCCAAGAGTGTGCAAAGCAGTTATTTTTACGTTTTTGTTATGTATATAATTCCACATGTGTTAATTCATAGTTTTGATGCCTTCAGTGTGAATCTACAATTTTCATAGTCATGAAAATAAAGAATACTCTTTGAATGAGAAGGTGTGTCCAAACTTTTGGTCTCTACTCTATATATATATATATATATATATATATATATATATATATATATATATATATATATATATATATATATAAATTACTATTTATATTTATTTACTTTAATTTATGACACATTTTAAAATGCACAGTTTTGTTCAATTTCTTTCCACCACCTAATTTATGTATATTGTATCATTACACAGCTGCAGTTTATCATCACATACACACACACACACACACACACACACAGGAACCTGGTTATGTCGTCGGCCTAGGGGGTCGCCAAAAAGCGTCGAGATAACCGATGATCGAGATAAACGAAAACCAACATGGCGGCAATATATTAACGTGCTTGAAATTTTTTTATGTACATTAACAAATGTTAATAAATGAGAATGTGCATGCATGTGTTTTTGGAGGTTTTTTTACACAACAGCGATGCCGCGATTTGTAAAAATGTACATACATGTTGGTTAACAACAAAAGTCATATGTGCACCAACTAACAGCAAAGATTTACCAGTATACAATACAGACCACCGTCGATTCGCAATACAAACCTTTATTATATTCTCCAACATTACAAACACAAAGATCGCTCACAAAATCACAAAAAACGTGCGGGGTGTAGTTTGTTTTTATGAAAAGCTAACCAGTGTCAACATTAAATTCTCGAGTCATTTCACTCTGACACACAGCTCTGGAAAGTCTCCTACACCTGTAGCATCTGTAAGGCTTGAATTTTTTCGCCACTTCCGCGAGTTGTTCTGCGGCTGCACAGTGCCGTCTCACTACCATATTTTCACGTATATAAGATACACCCTGGGTGAGGGGTATGTAAAACTTTCTATAAGACGTGTCGTATATACGCGAAAATACGGTATTGAGATGGTGACATTGCAAAAGCCAGCGATTGGTTAAGTGGCAAATTTGTCCCCCCTTGTGGTCGAGATATTAGGGTTCGGCGACATATAAGAATTGACATAACATACATATATATATATATATATATAGTTTTTTATCTAATTCTTTGTAAAAATAATAATAGATGGGTTGCAGTCAGCAATTCTGAGAAGGATAATAAGATAAAAAAACACCAACAACAACAACAAAAAAAAAAGAGTACTTGTGAAAGAGACAGGTGCCAACAGGATTGGTCCAAGCGCCATCTCTCTTTTCTGCTTCTGTGGTAAAGCCAAAAGACACAATTGGCCCGCTGTCATCATCCGAATCTCCATAGGACACTATTTCTAATTCCCAGTAAAATGACGGTGCCTGAAATACACAAATATAATGACACTTATTTCAAAATAAAAATATTTGCTATTGCCTTAGAAATGCATAAACAATTATTAAAAGAAAATAAATCTCAATTCTTCATACAAACAGAAGGTTTGTAAAACAAAGGCTATGCTCTGTGTACTTTATACGAAGGTGTTGTTTGTTTTTCAGTATCTGCTCTAAAATAGCTACCTGAACAGGAACTGCTGAAGTAGCATAAATAAAAGTGCCTCTAGGTAGACCACCTCCAGCACTGGGGTCTGCTAGAAAGGTCACAGAGGTCTGGTGAGATGAAAACATACAGGCACGCACTGGTGGGAAAACACGTGATGGACACCATGTGATTTGCTTGGGCTGAAAGGAGAAAGACACAGGACAAACACATTCATACCATTTAAAATGTAATGCTTCTTTAAAATGCTTCTATAGAGATTGAACTGATAAGTTGACAGATTCTTTCTATTAATACTAAAAGATAATTCTCCAAACAGCTTTAGTAATTAATGTTATCAAATAGTACAGGTTTATTCATGAACAAATAATTGTAAACATTTTAAAGATTCATTCATTTATACTAAAAATGCTGTATTTCAATCTTTTGAACATCTCCCACCTGTCTTCTATCAATCTGGAGGGGAGGAGGTGGAGGAGGAGGACGAGCGCAATCACGATACAACATTCTTAGTCTTTCACACTGAGCCTCCACCATGCCCAGCCGCTCGCCTACATACACACAAAAAATTTCCAACTTCAACACTTACGGTAAAACTTGAGATAACAAAAATATAATAAAATCACAAGATCACGTCCACCTCCACGTCAGCTGATGTTATTGAGTTTTGATTTGTCTCTGGATATTTAGATGGCTATTAATAGGATAAACATGCAAACTCTTCAACCTGTTGAGAAAAATTCAAAATCAAAGTTAAATGAAAAATGTTTAGGTTTATTTTGCTCCTTAAAACTACATAAACTTTTAAAACAAAAGTACGTCAAGGACTTACACCATCCTTCCATGGTATGTTTGTTTATTAGAGCTAAATTAACAATTTTTATGGTCAACTATTATTTCTATTGTCACATTTTTAATATAACAAACCTCAAATAACAAAGTCACAACAATTTAAATACACTGCCCATCCAAAAAAGAAGTCACACACTCTAATATTTCATTGGACCGCCTTTAGTTTTGATAACGGCACGCATTCGCTGTGGCATTGTTTCGATAAGCTTCTCCAGTGAATCCTGCCATTGTCATCTTGGAATATGCCCATGCTATCAGGGAAGAAAGAATCGCTTGATGGAATAACTTGGTCATTTAGTATATTCAGGTCATTCTTTGGGCAATTTGCTGAACCGAGACCTGACCAACTGCAGCTAATAAGTGGTTTTCTTAAGGCTACACATCTGTTTATTCCCAATCCCTTGAATTCCCTTCACACTGTGTGTGTGAAAATGTTCTTAATTTTACTAATAAGAATAGCAGTGAGTTCTACTTTTGTTTTAATTACGATTTGATTTCACCAAATGTTTGTGATTCAAGATTTATTTCTGACCACATTTCTACCTCGAAGATGAAGGATCCTCACTGTCCTTCCAGTTTTTAATAATGTGTTGGACAGTTCTTAACCCAATTTTAGTAGTTTCAGAAATATCCTTAGATATTTTCTTTGCTTGATGATGCCAATAATTTGACCCTTCTGAAACAGATTAACATCTTTTCCACAACCTCAGGATGTGTCTTCTGACATGGTTGTTTAAGAAATGAGAAGATACTCACTGCATCAGTTAGTGTTAAATAACTTGTTGCCAGCTGAAACATAATCATCCACGCAGTAATTATCCAATGGGGGGCTCTCTTACCGATTTGCTTTGTTAAATCCAGGTGGTTATTTATTTTGGACGAGCAGTGTATTTTGTCCAAAGAGTAAAAAAAAAGAAAAAAAATGTACCGTATTTTTCGGACTATAAGCCGCTACTTTTTTCCCCACGTTTTGAACCCCGCGGTTTAAACAACGAAGCAGCTAATTTATGAATTTTTCCTGTGTGTTTCCCGGTTCCACAAACTTCAAGCCAAAAAAAACTGAACCCCATAAAATTAGACCAATGAAATTTCCGAACGGAAACAAAAAAAAAAAACGCACCTCACCTGTTTTCTGAGCTGCACGGCATCGGGAGAAAAAACTTTTTTTTTTAATGCACGACGATGCCAAAAGATAAACTTCAGAGAGAAATAGTTGTGAAAGGAAGGAGGAAGACAGTGAACAATGACTTTCGTGGTAGGCTACTGTTTAGATACAAGCCGTTGTAACGCGTTGAGTCTGGGTGAAGGGAGAGCTCGTTAACTCCAGTTACAACAGAAATCATATAAGCACAGACAGGTTTCCAAAACTCATGCTTTTTAATTTTTCTTGGCAACAGCGTTACGGGTTAGTCAAAGAAACTTAGAAATGAGCATCAGAAAATAATAAGGACATATTCCTCGGTCTCCACACATGCAGTAATAGCGGAAAAATGTGGCGGCAGGATGTTCCCAAAATACCGCTATGCTCCTAATGGAAGCGCAACATATTTCACCCGTTACACCGTGTAACAGACACTGTCTTTCGTTAAAGTCTGTGTAAAGTTAATTAGTTTCAGTGTAGTTTCAGGCTTATAGACAGGTGCGGCTTATTTATGTTCAAAATAAAAATCTTTGTCAAATTTAGTGGGTGCAGCTTATATATGGATGCGCTATATAGTTTGGAAATTACGGAAATTATTAAGTGAAAATTTAAGTGGAAAAATAATATAAGTACAGCCTGTAATACAGTAACATGTACAATTACCTCTAGAAACACAAACTTTTGTTTTTTAGGGTCTCACATCACACATATTCTACTCAAACACTACCGATAGGAAGAAAACAAAACAAAAACAGAAAACCATAAATATTACTAGAAAAACTAAATAAATTATCTACTCGTTGCTATTTTGTCATACACTCCTCAGCCATGCATCAAAACCACTGACACGTAAATAAAATTAATCATCTCATTTCAATAACAAATTCCAAAAGGTGTGGGATATGAAGCTTCATGAAGCTAAAATGGATGGTCGTGTGATTCTCTGTGCATTGTTCTTCTGGGAAAACTGAGTCCAGTCAGTATTACTTTGACACATTGCACCTAAACATTTTTGTAGAGTGGCCTCTTTAAGGAGCATAATGCACCCTGTCACACTCCTAATTCATTCATAGATAGTTTAGAGGATGAAGATTTTAAGGTGTTGGCTTCACCTTCACATTCCACAGATTTTAATCAGATCAAGCATCTGTGGAATGTGCTTAACAAACAAGTCTGATTCAAGTCTGAATTTTCCTTAAAATAGGTCAATCAAACTCCTTGTAGTTCATTGCTTCATTTTATTCTATTTCTTGTTTTCCTGTTATACTTTTCTGAATACTTCATGTAACACATATGTGTATAATTTTAAAACTTTTTACACACTAGACAGAAAATAAATTAAAATGAACACCTACCAGGACTACATTCCTGTGCCACTAAGTTTAGAACCTCTACAGCAGCAGGACATTGCTGGATAAACTCCTCACAAAACGAACTGTCCTCCAGCAGCTGAGCCATAACCAGACATGCTCTGTCAAAGAAGACACACACACACACACACACACACACACACACACACACACACACACACACACACACAAATATGAATATTAGTGACACAGTCTTGGCTTTCAGTGTTATCTCTGCAGAAAAGTCTTATTAGGTAAAAAAATTAAAAATCGCAAATGAACAGTAGCTGTTTACCTTATTACTGAGTATTATATATATATATATATATATATATATATATATATATATATATATATATATATATATATATATACAGTGAGGAAAATAAGTATTTGAACACCCTGCTATTTTGCAAGTTCTCCCACTTAGAAATCATGGAGGGGTCTGAAATTGTCATCGTAGGTGCATGTCCACTGTGAGAGACATAATCTAAAAAAAAAAATCCAGAAATCACAATATATGATTTTTAAACTATTTATTTGTATGATACAGCTGCAAATAAGTATTTGAACACCTGAGAAAGTCAATGTTAATATTTGGTACAGTAGCCTTTGTTTGCAATTACAGAGGTCAAAGCGTTTCCTGTAGTTTTTCACCAGGTTTGCACACACTGCAGGAGGGATTTTGGCCCACTCCTCCACACAGATCTTCTCTAGATCAGTCAGGTTTCTGGCCTGTCGCTGAGAAACACGGAGTTTAAGCTCCTCCAAAGATTCTCTATTGGGTTTAGGTCTGAGACTGGCTAGGCCACGCCAGAACCTTGATATGCTTCTTACAGAGCCACTCCTTGGTTATCCTGGCTGTGTGCTTGGTCATTGTCATGTTGGAAGACCCAGCCTCGACCCATCTTCAATGCTCTAACTGAGGGAAGGAGGTTGTTCCCCAAAATCTCGCAATACATGGCCCCGGTCATCCTCTTCTTAATACAGTGCAGTCGCCCTGTCCCATGTGCAGAAAAACACCCCCAAAGCATGATGCTACCACCCCCATGCTTCACAGTAGGGATGGTGTTCTTGGGATGGTACTCATCATTCTTCTTCCCCCAAAAACGTTTAGTGAAATTATGACCCAAAAGTTATATTTTGGTCTCATCTGACCACATGACTTTCTCCCATGACTCCTCTGGATCATCCAAATGGTCATTAGCAAACTTAAGACGTGCCTGGACATGTGCTGGTTTAAGCAGGGGAACCTTCCGTGCCATGCATGACGTCTTAGTGTATTACCAACAGTAACCTTGGAAACGGTGGTCCCAGCTCTTTTCAGGTCATTGACCAGCTCCTCCCGTGTAGTTCTGGGCTGATTTCTCACCTTCCTTAGGATCATTGAGACCCCACGAGGTGAGATCTTGCATGGAGCCCCAGTCCGAGGAGATTGACAGTCATGTTTAGCTTCTTCCATTTTCTAATGATTGCTCCAACAGTGGACCTTTTTTCACCAAGCTGCTTGGCAATTTCCCCGTAGCCCTTTCCAGCCTTGTGGAGGTGTACAATTTTGTCTCTAGTGTCTTTGGACAGCTCTTTGGTCTTGGCCATGTTAGTAGTTGGATTCTTACTAATTGTATGGGGTGGACAGGTGTCTTTATGCAGCTAACGACCTTAAACAGGTGCATCTAATTTAGGATAATAAATGTAGTGGAGGTGGACATTTTAAAGGCAGAATAACAGGTCTTTGAGGGTCAGAATTCTAGCTGATAGACAGGTGTTCAAATACTTATTTGCAGCTGTATCATACAAATAAATAGTTTAAAAATCATATATTGTGATTTCTGGATTTTTTTTAGATTATGTCTCTCACAGTGGACATGCACCTACGATGACAATTTCAGACCCCTACCTTTTTAATTTTTTAATGCAACATGAAGAGTGCTTGTTGCCTAAAATATGTGAGTTTATTTACAATTGGGCAACCCTAAATTTACCCTCTCTAACAAATGGAAAATATCAAGATGTTTCAAAATATTTAGATCATCCTAAACTGAGAAGAACAAAATTTGTATTTCTACCATTATAGTCTTAATGAAAGTAGAGGAGAGTCTATAAACATCAGCTGCACGTTTGGAAACACAGGAAGTTGAATTTTTGGGTGATTACCCACAATAACCCATAATACAATGGTTACAAATCCAAACCATTTATATTTATTAGGGTTGCAGAAGCCAGTGCACTCTCAGTGCCTGTCCCAAGCCCGGATAAATGGGGAGGGTTGTGTTAGGAAGAGCATCCAGCGTAAAAATGTGCCAAATCGAACATGCGGATCATGAATGCGGATGATCCGCTGTAGCGACCCCTAATGGGAGAAGCCGAAAAAAGATGTCTAATGTCTGCACGGCCTGCTAACATAAAACATTCCAAAACATTTTTAATCACTTTCTTAACATCATTCCCACTGTATGTAAGGTGTTCAGCCTGGCAAAAAGGTAAAGCTTGGTAAAGATTTGAGTGTAACTTACTTCAGGATAAAACTTTCTAGCTTCGTCACAAAATGTATAATGGCAGGCAGATCTAGTAATTTGTTATAAACGATGATTAATTTAGTAAAGGTTAGTAAATTAATTAAAACTGACTCTTTAGGAATTCCACTGATTCTCACTGAAAACCTAAGATACATTTTTAAGTAAAGATAGCACTTAATAAAAAACAGAGCCCTTGATATTTTTCTTATTTTAGTGACCCATTAACAACAGTTATGTTCCCATTATTTGAAATGGCCTCACAATTAGTGTTTAAGACATGGACTCAATCTTTAGGTCTAGGCCTATTATTTTTAGACAAGCCTTTCGGTTAAATCCTTTATCTTGTAGGTAAAGGTGAAGATTTGGAGATAGAGATGCATAGCAAAGTTTTTGTAAACTACCATTTGGATGCCTTTATGCTTAAAGCACTATATAAATAACCATTTAATTGAATTACCTAGTCCTTATCTCAGCCAGCAGACGCACTGCAGCCATGACAGGGCTAGAGCAATCTCCAGAGGCTGGTAGAGAGGTGTGAATGGAAAGACTGCCCTCCTGTGGTAGCAGCATTGAATGCACTGCCTGCACTACCTTCTCAGTAATGGAAAGCTTATGGAGTGGCAAAGCCTAAAACAGAAAGAGGCATTTGCATGTAGATATGTGTAGATAAAACCTTTAGATAGTAAACCTCATTAGAAAATAAAGGTTAAATAAGACATTTTTAAGATTAAAAGAGGCTTTACATTTCAGTGTACTAGGAAAGTTACCCATTCCTTTAAGTACCGTCAGAGCCACTATAAAAATCTTCATGTATCTAGATTGATAATGCCAAAAAAAACAAAGACCTCCGTCATTGTGTTACCTCTGACCGTAGTGTTGAGAGGCGGGAGATGGGTACAGTCAAGATGTCAGAAGCCTTACAATCACGACGATAATCACAAGAAGGGAACTTCACTGTAGCGATGCCTTCCTGCTCATTAATGGATGTGACCACACCAACACTGTCCTGCAACCCCATTCCTACTACCTTTAAAATATAAATAAGAGCTTAATTGTAAAAAAAATAAAATAAAATAAAATTGTTATTAAAATATTATTATTACAAAAAGTTTTTTGTGCCATTCTGTGGTCTAACCTGCACCTCTGAGCCGATTTTGATGGTCTCTTTGAAGCCACCTAGAGCACACAGTGCTGCCACAGCCTGTCGACTGATTGCTTGCAGCTTGGCTAGCTTTCTGCCACTGCTAATTCCATTCTCTAAGATGCTCTCTGCATATTTACCCAATTGAGGTATGTACATCAGAGCCCTTGACAGTACCTGTTACATGTGAAACATGCAAGTTCAGGCATGTCAAAGGAAAATAATTTGTGCAAATAAACTAATACAATTTTAATTAAAAAAAAATTAATTAATTAATTAGAGGTTGTAAATATAGAAAAATCTTAATAAATCTAATGAAAGTTAAACCTTTTCTGCTGTAGTTGTCCAAATCTGAGCAGTGTTTGACTCTGGTGCGGTAAGAAGACTGTGCAACAAAGCAATGACTTCCGCAGCCATGCTGTTTGCTACATGGCCACTGATAAATGGACGGACTGGGTCAGACCTGAGACAAGAAAAATATACAAATAGTGCAATAAATATGGTTTTAAAATGATTTGCTTGCACAGTAGAGGAACATATCCTCTTGTGAATCCTTTAAAGTATTTGCAATGTTTTGCATTATTTTTTATGCATTTATATCAGAGAGAAGAATGAGTGCATGTTTTTGCATGTGAATGCATGATGCACCGCTGTCATAGGCTAAAAAATAAGCTGTCATCAAACAGGGTTGATATCCAACAAGGCACATGTAAGCACAAGACATATTTACACTAAAGCAGTCCAGAGTGTTTTATTTATTTCACCCTGAACAGTTCAATAAACATTCATTAAGCACAAATCTCCAAATGTTACCAAATGTTTTCTACCTGGAGAGTTCTGCATTCCTGTCTCTGCACACTGCACTCTGGGCACTTTTCTTCTTGTCTCCAGCAGCACTTCCCCCTGAAGTTTCTTGAATTTGAGTTTCCACTGGGGGCCCCACACTCACAATGAGACCTGACTGAGCCCACTTAATGGCCTTACGCAAGGCGGCTGATGCCTCTTCTGTGACCACCTCACAGCATCCAGTCTTTAGGGAGAAAAAGATGACGTGAAGTCAATAAAAAGCCATTCTGCTCTTAGGTAAAAAGTAAAACTAGGTCAAAATACTTTAATGAATAAAGCTTTACATGACTATAAGGATAAAAAAGAATTAGTAGCACTTAATATTTTTAACATAAGTAGTTTAACGCTGTATTCACAATTGACCATTTTCAATGTTTACCAAAGTTCAGTGTTAACCAAATGTACTATTCACAACACATTGCATAGTTCACTGTTAACATTCAATTATAATCATGCAGGCAGAATTGACCTTGGTCATGTCTCTGTCCATTTTCACCACCTTGTCCATGTTGGCTCCAGTTCCAAGTCGAAAAGGACGCCCCTCTGAGCTACTGCAGAAACATTTGCATAATAAATGAGCTTTTGAAACACCAGAGATGTTAGAAAGTATTTAAAAAAGTATGCCAAAATTAAATCCCAAAACATCAGTATGATGTACAGGCATAGGCTAATTCAAAACATAGCATTCTGTATCTTTTATTCTGTATCTTTTTGAATCAGCTATATTGTAAAGCTATAAAAAGATAAGAATCAACAGCTATAGTTAATTCAGATAGAATAGTTAAATACACTGCCTTTGGCCTTCACCTCACTGCATCATCAGGAAGTATAATATTTACCTGAGTAATGGCTGAAGTACTTCATGGGAAGATTGGTCTTCTCTCTTGTGTATGAAGATGGAGAGTTTACCATCCACTGCTTCACCCTCTTCTATTACATCTTTTTCTGTCTTGACATTGCCCATGGGGTTAGCCCAGATTAATCTGGTATCTGGCTCAGAGGAAGCAGGTGAAAGCAGGGTCTGGCTGCCTAAAAGTAAACGAAACATTGAGCAAAGAACAATATATTTTTCAGTAATAATAATAAAACTTAATTTTACGATACAAAAAGTAAGAACATAGCTGGAGGGCTACATATTAGGGTCTGTTCAGTGGCAGATGTCTGTGCTGCTTCTAGCTGATTTTTTTTTTTTTTTTTTTTAAATGTGCCCTAAATGCAACAATTGGGAATTGAGCCCTAAATATTTTGTTTGTAGGAAACTATGAACTCTAATGTCTCACCTCCATTAAGGCCAAGAGACTGCACACAGCACACACAAAAAAATGAAGGTAAAGGAAAGTGCCTGAAAGTACAAATGCTTTGTCGCTTCAGACTGAATGCTCCCTCTAAACATTAGTACATTGTTGTACCTTCTTGTTTGTACCTTTAAAAAAACAATTATGCACCCCTAGTGATAGAAATTTACCCTTATGTAATTGTATAGTTAAAATTACAAACTGATATTTTTCCATAAGTAATCTCATTGATGTTCTGCTGAACTGATTTGTATTAGAAACGTGTTACTTCAGAGTACATTTGCATGTGGCGATTTAATTCCTTTTTAAAAATAATACAAAATCGTACCAATGTTCAGAGGTACATTGCTGTACCTTGCTAGGAGCAGCTGGGGTGACAAAGCATCTGCACATCTGCACATTCCTGTACCTTGATTTTTCTGTGTGCATCAGACAGCTGTGATTGCTAATGCCACAAACAAACACATTCTAATCACAGCACATGCTAATCAACCACAGCCTTCAACTGAGTCTAAAAACCCGAAACTGTGCCTGCTGTAACTCGCACATCTCCCTGAGGTGTTACACCCGCTCACCCCAGGTAGGACCCACCTCACTATAGACTGCTTCCCCTGAAGTGGCTTGGTCAGATAAGTTAACACAGTTTGCATCAGGTCATGCAGGCAATGATGATCTATTTCATATAGAAACATGCAATTTCCAAGAGCAGAGATGAATTCTGAGGTAAGGCTAGCACACGTTTCTGCTAGACAACCCTAAGCATATAGGCAGTTTGACAAATCTTAAAAATAGGCTTCATAAAGTTCACAACAACTTCTAAATCCAGTGTGTTATGGAACGCTGACCTGCCATCGTAAGGGATATTGTGGCACACTGCTACCTATAACAGAGCACACTCTATGTAGAGGACAGCAAAAGTTAGCTGAAGGGCACAAAAAATAATGGTTTAATATATTTTAATGTAATTAATCAGGCATAACATTATGAGCGGTGAAGTGAAGAACAGTGATTATCTCTTCATAATGGCACCTGTTAGTGTGTGGGATTTATTAGGAATCAAGTGAACATTTTGTGAACATTTGGTCTGTTAGAAGCTGGAAAATTAGGGAAGTGTACGGATTTGAAGGAGCTTGATCAGCTTGAAAGATTGTGGCGTCTAGACGACTGGGGCAGAGCATCTCCAAAGCTGCAGCTCTTGTGGGATGTTCCCAGTCTGCAGTGGTCAGTATCTATCAAAAGTGTTCCAAGGAAGAAACAGTGGTGAACCGGCGACAGGGTCATGATGCACATGGGGAGCGAAAGCTGGCCCACGTGGTCCGATCCAACAGACGAGCTAGTGAAGAAGTTCCATTAACTTCTTCAGTAGCTCGTCTGTTGGATGCTGTTGATGCTCGACAGGTCGGGACTGTTTCGGCAGCAAAAGGGGGACCAAAATAATATTATGCAGGTGGTCATAATGTTATGCCTGGTTGGTGTACGATCATTGTGCATGATTTTCGATACTTTTAAATGGATGTTCTTCACTAAAAAGAAAAGAAACTAGAAAAATCTGTCATTATATCACCCTAAAAAGACCTTTTGACTCAGCAGCATAGCGTGCCAATCTTGCAAGCACATACCAGTTCCTTAAGTGCATTCTTTTGAATAAGCTGTCAGCTGAGAGAAAGAGCAAAAGCTGTGGTGTCATGCCACAACCAGGCTGCATCCATTAGCAAGTTAGTCACCATTATGTTACCATATCGAATTCTGCCAGAGAGCTACACTTGTAAACAGCAATCTTTCTGTGTATCTTAAAAACTTGTGTTCGCTACATTTTGTCTCTGCCTGTAAAAATACTGATAAATTATACAGGTTACTCCATTATTCCATTATTCCATTATTTAATCCTGCTTTCACCTGGCACTACATAGTCCGCAAGTTTAGCCAAGAGAAGCGCTGCAATGCGGGACGCCGGGTCACTGGCATCTTCTTGATCTGTATCTGTGACACTGAGGAAGTAGCTCCAAGGAGGCAAAGCCACATTGCCACAGTCTTCCACGCTCATAAGAGGAAGAGCAGCACGGCACAGCTGTAGGATAATCAGCACCAGTTTAGGGGAAGGACGTTGGTCCAGCAGCAGTGACAGAAGCTTGGAAACGCAGGCTGGCTGGCTCAGAATTGCTTTGCCTATATTGCTCCTGTTATTGTTAAAAACAAACAAACAAACAAAGAAATTGTAAAAAATACAAAAAATCTCCAATTATTATTATTATAATTATTATTATTATAATTAATATTATAATTATTATTACATTATTATTACATTACTGCAACAAAACATTAGCACTTATTCAAAGTCTTTGTATAGACACCACCTTACTACTTACCTAGACAAGTCATTCAGTAGACTAAGTACATCTTGTAGGGCATCATTTCCAGCTGCTTGGTTACCAGAGCATTCTGTAGCTCTTGCGAGGTGATTGGTCAACAGACTGGATACCTGCCGAGCTAATCCAGAATGAACTGCATCTGAGGAACCACCTAAAAATTAAAGATCAAATAATAAATACTTTTCAGTTTATATTAAATAGCATCGCTTTCTTGGTGCTTTGTTTACAGCATGCTCCTTTTCTAAGCAAGAAGAAACATTAACAAACACACACCATATGAAAAAAAGTTGACACCCGACCATAAGATTTCATGTGATTTTAAACATCACATTCTACATTTAGTCCCTATTTGCTGTTATAATAACCTCCATTCTTCTGGTATGATATCCCACAATTTTTTTACAGTGTGACTGTAATGTTTCTGTTTGTGCTCATGCAGCCAGAAGGGCAGTAAAGTCAGGTACTGATTTAGGGTGAAGAGACCAGTCAGTGTTTACATTCTTCTATTCTAACCCATGTAAACTTATTTATTCAGAGAGCTGGCTTTGTACACAGGGGCATTTTCATGCTAAAACAGGTTAGGATCTCCTAGTTAACGTGAACAGAAAAAGTAATTTTACCAGATCTAAAGACATCTGAATTTGTGTTTGAGGAAAAACCACAAATGGTTGGAAAATCAATTGTCCCAATACTTTTGTACATATAATGTAGGAGTAGTTGGTAGAAATGGGGTTGCAGGTCTTCACCCCTTGAATAAAAAGCCATCAGTAGAAAGATTCTTTTAAACCCCACATAAATTAACTGTAGGACTAAAACAATTCCTCGAGTAACTCAAATAATTCAAATAAAAAAAAGCTTTGAGACAAACTATGTGCCGCAATGATTAGTTTAGTCCATTTAACTACACACGGAGCACTGTGTTTCCCCAGGGATCATTATTACTGATGCACCAACCACTACACTCTGGACCGCTCTGGGTTCTCATTTATAAACATTGTGCACACGTTTCCAGCCCACTTTCCACGCAAAGGTTGTGCTCGCGATCCGTGTTGCCAATTCCCCTTCTCACCTTGTGTTGTGTGGCTCAGAGTTTACTTACAGAAGCACTTTTTCCTGTCAAGTTTGTTTTTTAAGAAATCACAAACTTTCCGTGAAAGTGGCGTACGCACATTTTCAGCCTGGTTTACGCCACGTTTATAAATGAGACCCCTGGAGAGTTAACACAGAAGACTGCAGAATGAAAAAGGAGGAATGGAGAGAAAACAGCGAGGGGCGAGAAGAAGATTCAGAACTAATTTATAATTTGTAATTTGAAATAGATTTTTATATTTTTATGTATATATTTGATCCCCGCTCAGGGAACCAACCCCAGCCACTCTTAGTGCCGGTCACAAGCCGGATAAATTGGGGAGGGTTGCGTTAGGAAGGGCATCCAGCGTAAAAATGTGCCAAATCAAACACGCAGATGATTCGCTGTGGCGACCCCTGATGGGAGAAGCCAAAAGAACGTTTTATTTACAGTATATATTTGTATTTTGATGTAATTTGGCAGTTAAGTGCACTACATGGGTTTAGTTTTAACAGATAGATAAGGGAACAAATTACCTGTTAATTCTAAGAGACCCATCTCATTTTCTCTTGTATATTTAGTGTTGCTCTTTAATAAAGAAAAAATACTCTTGTCCAATTACTTGATTAATCGATGGACTAATTATTAAAATACTCGATAACTAAAATAATTGATAGCTGCAGCCCTAATTTACTGTTAATAAATATACAATTTTTTTGTAATTACAGCTACAACTCCACAAAAAGATGCTGTTTTAAATGTATATAAAAACAGAATGCAATGAATTGCAAATCTCATAAACCAATATTTCATTAACAATAGATCATAGAAAACATGTTTAAACTGAGGAAATGTACCATTTTAAGAGACAAATACGGTCATATGAAATATAATGGCTGCAACATGTCTAAAGGATTTGGGTCTGGGTCATTTTAACCACTGTGTTTTATCCACTCTTATTTTAACAGCAGTCTATATATGTTTGAGATCTGAGGAGACCAATTGCTGCAGTTGTGAGACAGGAATGCTGTTCTATTCATGTCTGATACAGGATTCTACCTGCTCAACAGTCTGTGTAGTTTGTTTTCTATTGATGAAAGGTCTGGAATGCAGGCAGGCCAGTTCAGCACCCAGATTCAACTACAGTGAAGCCCTGATGTAATAGATGCAGTATGCGATTTAGCATTGTCTTACGGAAATATACAAGGCACTGATAGTCTATGGTTTAAAATAATAATAATAATAATAATAATAATAATAATTTAGATTTGTATGATCACAGAACAGCTCCCAATTGGCCTCTGACCATTTAAAATGAACTTTTGAACAAAGAAGATGGTGATGTTTCTGGATCATGTCCACATATGGCATTTTCTCTGCATGAGATCACTCTAACCTGCATTTGTGAATGGCACAGCAAAGTGTGTTCACAGAATGATTTCAGGAGGTGTTTCTGAGCTCATGCAGGATTTCCATTATAGAATCATGCCAGTTTTTATGCACTGCTGCCTGAGGGCCCTAAAGATCACAGACATTCAATATATGCAATCTTTTGATGAATTCTGTACTGTAAATGATAAGATTTTCAAAGTCTTTGCAATTTTATGTTGATGAACATAATTCTGAAAATTTTCCAAAAAATTGTAGACACAGTTTCTTGCAGATTGATGAGCCTCTGCCCTTCTGAGAGATCCAGCCTCTCAAAAATAGTTGTAAAATGTTCCTTCACCTGTTTTGAAGCTATTTTGACAATAATGGCTGTATGTTGCGATATTTGAGAGAGAGAGAGAGAGAGAGAGAGAGAGAGAGAAAGTGCATAGTTAAAATCTCAGGGGAAGTGGCTAATTACAAGGTTGTTTAGTCTCTGCCTCCCACTTTTTGCACATTTTTTATTATTATTATTAAATTTAAGAACATACAAAACAATGCTGGAGTATAAAGAAAATAACCAAAGTAAGCGCATTGTCACTGTGGCTACTCACTCCGAAGAAGAAATACAAGTTGTACTGCATTGTTTTGTGAATCGCCAAAACACTAGTGATATGGATTCTTAAGCATTTTATGTACAGCTTCAAGAATCTCTCTTTAAAGTAGAAAATCCTGACAATTCTGCATAGTGAGGAAGCGAATAAATGAAGGATGGAAAAAATTATTAAAATATTTATATAAAAATTAAGATATTTGTTAAAATATGTAACACACACACACATATATACACACACATACACACACCTGTATTAGCCAAATAGGGTCTAACAATTATAAACTTTTTAATTAAAATTTAATTACATTTTATTTCATGAATTTAATTTGTGGCAATGTTTAGCATTAATTTGATTTATTCTATTTTATTTTTCTACAAAATATTATTTTATATATTATTTAACCAAGCAGGCATTTTATTTTAAATTGTTTATTTTAACAATTGATGTTCACAAATTTTAATAATAATAAAAAACTGTGGTTCTAATAATATTAATATTAATAATAAAATATATGTATATATATATATATATATATATATATATATGATATAATTATAACTTTTTAATAACTTTTATATTTAATAAAAATTTCTTTTTATGATTTAATACAAATTTATTATTAAAATGATAGCAATCAAATTGAGGCATAAAACAACAATGCATTAACAACCCTAATGGGAGAATCCGAAAGAAAGTTTATAATATAATACTGTAAAATAATAGAATTATTCAAACAAATTTGACAATCACACAAATTTAATTTGTGATTAAATAGTTAGTTTTAATAATATATTCATTTTTTTATTACTTTGCGTAAAAGAAAAATCATTATCTGTATGTATGTTGTATGTTTTTTATTTTACTTTGAGAAGCACATTGTACTGTACTTTTTTCAACTCTTATTTTGACAAATTGCATTGAAGACTTTGTATCTTGTAATTATACTGTGCTTTACCTTTATGTAAAATAATATTGTATTAAGTTAAAGTAATATTTTGCTTTAATGACAGCTTTACTGTCAAGCAGATATTACACAGTGGCACATTTAATATTTAATTTCTGGCATCAGTTGTATAGGATATTTTCAGCATTGTTAATTACCTTCCACTTTCTCCCACTCAATGCAGCGATTGGCAAGCACTTGGAATGCAGCCCAGGCCATCGTGGCAACCTTCTGCTTCTTGGTTTGTTTCTCATTGGAGCTGCAATCTCTTTGGCTACTAAGACTGCAAAGCTGGTCCATCAACTGAACCAGACCACTGCGTACCAGACATTGCTCCTCACTCCTAAAGATGGAAGAAAAATGTACATGTAGGCTGTAAACCATGACAGCATTGCAAGGCTTCATTACAATTAGTGTTTGCGGTTCTGGCTTTGGCGAAACAGCAACAGCTAGAAATAATGCACATGCAGATTAATAGCACGCAAGCAAGTGGTTTTGCACAATCCATCATAGGTTATAAGTTTACATACGTCTTGCAGAATCTGCAAAATGTTAAGAAAAAATAATGGTGATCATCAAAATAAGCTGTTTCACAAAGGAGATGTTTATATATAATCCAAACCGAATTTACACAGTTCAAAACTTAATTCTTAATACAATGTGTTGTTAATACTTAATAATCAATACTTGGATGATCAAAAACTAATTGAATGTTTTGTGATAGTTGTCCCTTTCTGTAGATTTCAACATTTAAACTGTACATGCATACTAATAATCAAGAGCTGCATTTATATGTACAATATGTTCACACAAAATCTGTTGTTTGTTTTGTTCACAGAAGGTCACATGAGGTTATTACTTGGATTATAGAAGTTGGCATAAAAACCAAACAATTGTAATTTGGGTCCTAATAACTAAAAACAAACAGAATGTGGGAAAACCTTTCAAAAAGTTCTCCCAAACTGTACAGTTGATCACTTGCCTGGTGTAAGGGATGGTGCAGAGAAGGCCGATGCTGTTGGCACAGGCAATAGGATAGCGGGCACACAGGGACACAACAGAGGTCATAGTCTGTCCAAAGGCCTCCTGAACCTGTCCCACCATGCCACCACAGGTCAGCTCCTGAATCCTAAAGTGAGGCATTACAAATGGAACAGATTTACAGACTCATAACACCTGAAATCAACAATAAAACTCTAAAGAGCTTTAATGAACATCTCAGTGACAAAGAATTTGGGTAAGAACTCCTCCATACCTGGGCCCACCCTGCAGCACCATGGTGACAGGACCCACAAGGTGAGTTACTCCGCCGACTCGAACAGCAGTGGTGAGGAGCTCTCTCATGTGGACCAGAGCTTGCTTCCTGGTGCAACCTCTTCTCCAGCGTGTCTGAGCTGCTGCTAGAAAACTCCTACTAGACACCTGTACAAGATCATATGTTTATAAAATTAAATATTAAATGTATAACACACACACACTTATATACACATCTGTATTACCCAAATGGGGTCTAACAAATGTAAACTATTTAATTAAAATGTCCATTTATTACATTTTATTTAATGAATTTAATTTGTGACAATTTAATTCATTACTCAATTTAATCAATATAATAATTAGTATTGCATTAATTTCATTTACTCTATTTTTGTTACAATTTTTTTATTTAAAAAATATTATTATTTAACTAAGTAGACATTCTATTTTAAATTGTTCAAAGAAAATTTAAATTGTTGATGTTCACTAAAGTATATAATAATAAACTTCTTTAATAAAGCAATATAGCAATTTTATGGTTTGCATTTCATCCCCCAAAATTGGAACCAAACCATAACTTAAAAGTCGAGGTATGTACCAAAACATGTATTTTGTGTACCGTTACACTCTTAGGAGTAGAAAAAAAATGTAATTAATGCTTCAGCTTGGTGAGAACATAATCAGCATACTCACTGCATGGTCAGGGCTGGTCCCTATGAAGGCAAACAGCTGTCCCAGCAGCACACTGTAAGTTGGTTTTTCACTACTGTCTTCAGCTGCCAGAGATTGCAGCAGTGTAAACGAGCTACTTCTGTTACCGGTAGGGTGAGGGCGTCTCCTACAATTATTAAATAACATTCATTTTTTATTTGCCTGTACCTTTACTGGTATGCTCACAACTTTACACTGTGTACAATACACACATAAATGAATAAATAAATAATGATATAAACAGACATATATACAACATGCACACATTAATCTCCTGCTTTACCACAGTTCGAATCTTACACCCACGGCTTATCATGGAATTGCATTTGCCACATAACTTATTTGTTTGGCTGAATTTCCCGTTCTCTCGTGGGGTGGCGTTGATTTTTCCGCCACTTTCGCGAGTTCTTCTGCGGCTGCACCGAGATAACCGACGTTAAATGGCAAATTTTTCCCCCCTTGTGCTCGAGATATTAGGGTTCGGCGACATAAAAAAAGTCGACATAACCGAAAAAGAAATGCTTAGAAAAAGCGAGAATTTGGCGGTTCCACTTCAAAAACGTCGACTTAATAGGGTTGTCGAGTTAACCGACATATATATATATATATATATATAGTGTTGAGTACAACAGCCAGGTTACATTTTAATTTTCAATGATCAACTAGGTTTAGGGTACATAATTACACCTTACCTCTGTGTTGCGTGTGTGAACTCCAGATCCTGGTTTGCTATCATTTCCAAGTCAGAGGGAGCAGACATACTTCGCAGGAAAACTGGCTGCCTCACCATTCCAGTCTTTGTATCTGACACCAGTTTACAGGCTGGAAGCAATTTGTACAGTCCAGGGTTTATAATCAGACTTTTTAGTATAGACTGCGATGGAAGCTTAGTGTCAGTAATGAGACTCGTATGTAACAAGAGATATAACACAAATTGAAAACATACTGCTTTACATGCATAGTGTCGAAAGTTAATCAGAACAAAAAATTGAATGGATTAATGTTACATGGATCATATGAAATGCTTTTAGGTTGTATCTGTGGCCATTATGGAGGTGCAAGCTCAGATTTTGTATGGCGTGTTTAGATCTGTCCTATAAAAACCTCAGTTCTAGGTCATCTAGATATTCTACACAACCACACTTTGTCATTGCTCTACACCTCACTCATACTGTGTGTGTACCAGGATTATGATTTCAACCAAACAGTTCTCAGTGTTAAAAAGACATCATGCAAGACAAGCTTATCTTGAAGCCCAAGCACAAATGTCAGTGACAAAAGCCTATCAAATCTATTGAAGGTGAAGCACGGTGGCCAATTGTGCAAATATCCTTAAGAAATAATTCCCAAACCAAATGATCATTCATCATGTATACGGAGAGAGCATGCAAAAATGGTCCTATAAGTCTGTCTCATATATATATTAATACATTTTTATGCAAAATATTATGTACACATTATATTATGTAAAAGTGAAACAGACAGCTCTATTGAAAAGGTACTTTGTGTATAAGGAATGAAAATTACCTGGTGAGCTTGTAGGTGTTGATGTTAAGCTTCCGCAGTGTGGAGAAATCGTGACATGGAGCAGTAGTTCTGAGCGATTCATTAAGCTTTTTAGTAGAGCTCTCGTTTTGACCAGAGGCACAACACACCTGGAGTGCTGCATAGAACTAACCTCCTGAAAAAAGATCTCCCTAATGTTTGCACACAAAAACACACACAATTTATTATGGGTTATATTATGGGTTATATCACAAAGCCAAAGTATCCTAAATTTATACCTGGGCTTGTCAAATTCAACCCACAATGATCAGTCATACTCATAGAGATATAAATATTTGGAAGACATTAAAGGAAACAACAGGCCATGCTTTTTAAGCAGATAACTTGTTGCTAATAATCAAAACCTGCTGGTTAAATTTGTAAAAAAAAAAATAAATAAAAATAGAGCATGGCAAAAGAAAGAATTGGGAAAAAACTTACATCTACCTTAATTATTCTGCTTCAAAACAGATTTTTTCCTTTGTTGTCATAGTTACAAGATAACAAAAAAGCCAACCCCATAAAAGAAAATTAATGAGCAATCCAGCTGCCGTTTTCCTGTTGTTATACCACATGTGCACAACCTGTACAAGTGACTGATTTTTGCTTGTTACAAATAGACGGCTACTAAATAAATGGAAATTCACAGTACTCTGGATAATAATTGAATGTATTATTATCTATTATTTTTAACTCATAATTTACTGCAAAGACAAAATCTCAATATGAAAGTGTTTCATATCATTTAAATTACTTTTGAAAAAGATTGTACCTTAATGCAACTACAGCATTTTCCACATCACTCCAGTCTAATAGAACCTCCTTCAGAGTACACAGAAGTTCAAGCTCCTTCATTTTACTCTGTAAAGACACAAAAATATCAATTCTCTTTATACAATACATTCATTTAATTTAGCAATCGCTCACAGTACCTCCAAAGTCTATTATGACTTTTGGAGAAAATCGCACACACATTTAACCACAATTATAAAACTAATCAGGCTAATTGGCAGCAGGACAGTAAACATCGTTGAGTATCTTAGAGACTCAGAAGTAAAGGTGGGCAGAGGTTCATCAATCTGCAAAAAAAACTGTCTATAAATTCTGTAACAATTTCAAAATATTATTCTAGAAAATTATTTTTGATAATAAATGATTATTTATTATTGGCCAAAGCCCAGACTGAGGCAAAGTGGAAGACGTTTCTGTGATCAGATGAATAAAAATATTAAATACTATTTTTACAAAACCATTAATGCCATGGTTTTCAAAATAGTACATTTTCTCAGTTTAAACATTGGATCTGTTTTTTATGTTCTATTCTGAATTAAATTTAGGATTATGAGAGCTGCGAATCAACACACACAGACACACACACACACTGGGACAGGATGGCATTAATAACAACATAGATGCTATCATATATGACATATGCTATAGGCTACCATCAAATGATTTTTTTTTTAAGTAATACTATAATATGCAGTTTAAAATTTAGACAACATAAACACTATATATAGCAGTTTGTTTTGAGTGGTTAGATGCTTTACCCATGGAAACAAGTATTTTACAGACATTAGTACAAATATTTTCCAGTTACAAATCTTCCAGTTACAAATCCCCCAATTCCAGTTACAAAATATGTATGTGTACATAGTTTCTATATAGACATGCTGTCTGCAACTACTGCTTGCCCTTTTTTGGAATTGTATTAGATTTCATGAAAGGTTTGCTTGAAGGGGAGTTTTTTAAAACTAGCCCAAACTGCCTTAGTGTCTGCTTCTCTTCTCCTGAGTAAGCAGCAGCACCTACTGTGTCCTGCCCCAGTGGACCTCTGTTAGCCTTTGATGCCATTCACAATAGAGGACGACCAATAGTGGATTTTAACGATACCGAAAGCTAAGTTGGACACTTGCCAATAACCGATTAATCAATCGGTAGTTTTAAAAATGGATACTTGATTTATAAAAACAAACATTAACACTCAATCTAACATTGTACTGAATAGTAATTATATTAATAAACATTGAGAAAAATATAAAAACATTCAACCTGAAACAAATCTTAAAAAGTTACATCCAAAATAAATATAAAAGCCTCTAGAGGCCGCTCTTGTTCTGTACAATGCAACTTGAAAAACTATGGGTATGGATTTTTGCAGCTTTAATACTGCAATAGAATGTACATTTATGGAGTTGTGATTAAGAATTTTATGAAGACTAATATTTGTTAAACAGCTGATATAAAAGCCCTTTTGCCCCTATGGACAAGGATTCCACTGTTACATTAGAAGTGTAATACCAGCTAAACACTGATTATTCACATTGAATAAAATAGATAAAAAAATAAATAAATTGGGGGATAAAAGAATGCCACGGCAAGTCCATGACTATAATTTTCCCTTTTAAAAATACGTTCACCTTTACTTACCTCAAAAAAGTGGTAGTCATGAAAGAAGGGTGTGTTGTTTTCTAATTTGCCCTGCTGAGCCTCATCAACCTCATTCTGCCATTTTTGTTCTAGCTCAGCCACAGTCTGAAAGAGACATTATCTGTTAGGACAAAGAATTTACATTCACACTATATGTTTAAACAATAGCTAAGAAGCAATCAAGCTATTAAATATTTAATTATCAAAATGCATAGGGGCATAAACATTTACCAGTAGCTGTGATAAAACAAGCTAGTAGCTAAGTGTGAATAAACATCATTGAGAAACTTGGCCAGAAAATATCCTTTACACAGTAACACCACCTTCACCAGTCTGGACTGTTGACACAAGGCAATAATCTATACTTATTTGAGTTGCTGTAGCCTTAATTAGATTTTATTTAGATTCAATTTGATTCAATTCAATTTAATTAATTTTAATTCATTCATTCATTCAATTAAATTGTATGAGGATGAAACTTTGAGAGGAACCAGCCTCAAATAAAAGCCTATCCTCCCTCTGGTTGGCACAGAATGTCCATTCATTGGAGTTTTCTCATTGTTGAGGTGTGCTGTTCAGGGATGGGTGCTTAAATGCAGAACTGTTCATATAAACTGCAGTCCTAAACCATTATAGCAACATGTTCATATTACACTCCAAATTCATCTTCATGGGTATTGAATTGCTCAGTAACTTCATGGATCTTTAGGCTTTTCATGTGGATGTCAAATTGCAAGGGTTCACTTTATGTCAAATTTAATCAGTCTGCCCAATAATACAAAGCAATAACTGAGTGAATGCAACAGGCATTTGATAATTGCCTACTGTAGCTGACCCTTAGTGTATCCGTCATGGCTACAGTTTACCCACCTTCTAATGGTTATACTTCCAGCTTTATAATGCACCACATTAAACTGGTTTTATGTTATAAAGTGGCCTCCCCAGTTACAGATCAGAAACAATTAGAGAAACGTTGGGATGTGGGAGAACAGGAAATTCACAGGAATCATCAGGTATGAAAATAAGGATTAAAATGTTTCTACTCTAATGAGTCGTCACATACATGCAAACATTTCTGAATACCTGAAGCTGTCTCTCCATCGCATTAATCTTCTTGAATGTCTCAGCCATTATTTTACACAGAAGCTCATACTCCTCTCTGTGTTCCTCTCTGTACTGCAGGTTTAATAAAGACTGTAGTGAGTCTATCAGACCCAGGTGTTTTATTACACAGGACACAATCACTTCCTCAATGACATCAGGCCGGATCACTTCTCTAGAAGGAAGAACAGAAAAAAAGCAATCTGGCAAAAGATTTAAATGAAAACAAGGGAATAAAAAAACATATGACAAAAAATGACATAGACTGAAACATATTCAACAATTAATGATTTCAATCAAAACCAAAAGAGTTAAATAGATAAGATCCTGTTTCATTGCATGAAAATGAAAGATGGTTTATATTAGCAGAAGGCATGAAATCAGCAACCTGAGACACAAGTTCTCGTTTGAGTTCTTACTTGATGCTGGGGCGGAACTGTGGACGAGCCTTGCCAGAGAGTTCCCTTAGACGGCACATTATTCCCGGAGGCAGGCGAATACGGGGAAGATCAGAGTAGACACCAGGAATAAAGCCTGCTGTGGAAATAAGGACATCTGTGGGGTAGGTAAACTCTTGGTCCTCATCAATGGTAAGTGGGAGTGGAGATGGAGAGGGAGTAAGAGCCGGAGAGATGGCACCATTGGCTTCTACCTGCCATTGGCAACTAAAAAAATATGAATGTAAGAAAAAAATACTTTTCAGATACACTTAACAGCTGCCAGATTGAAATTAGATCGAATCAGATTTAATTAGATCGAAGCTCAGCAACATATTAGTTAACAATACCGCTGTAAGAGTTTAGAGCAGAGTAGGTCATGGCAAGCCTCTTCCTCACGTGTGATCTCTGGGCCATTGTAGAGTATACGTAACATGGAACAAGCTAAAACTGAGAGACCCAAAGCAAGGTCAGCCAGAAAAGGCAGCCCACCAGAGACATCCTCTGATGACTCCTAAAACACAAGAACAAATGCACAAGAACTCAAAATCAGGCATCATAATGCATGTCAATTAGAAAACTTTGTCCTTAAGTTCAAAAGAATTTATTTATTACAAAAAGAAACATTAAAAAAGTAGATTCCAACATGAATTGTGATGGGAAATCATTTCCAAGCAGAACAAGATAGCTAACCCTAACCCTAACCCTAACCCTAGATTGTTTTTGTTTCTACTGTTACATTTTTATACTAGTGCTAGATTTTAAGATTGCATGTACATTCTTAATGCAAATGTAACTACTTAACCTAGTTATATTTTTTACCCAAAAATGATCTAAATATATCGTGTTGCATGAATTTGAAATTAGTTTTATATTTAATAGGGATGTGGATACTTTTTTCAATTATTAAGTAAAAAAATAAAATAAAAACATTTTTAAACACTTTTTTATATATTTTTATACAACTATAGAAAACACATTTCACTGTTCTGATTGAGAGTCAAGAAAAAAGCATGTATGTATAGTTAAATAGAAAAAACTTACATTTTTTGTAGTTACAGTTACATCTGTAGTGACTCTTGATTGGTTTAATAATATAATGTCTTTATAATAAATGCTTTGTGATGATTAGTAGTAGTAGTAATAGTAATGCTTGCCTGTGCTCGAACAGTGCAGGAGAAACCCCACATTGCTTTATCTGGTGTGTTGTGTTCACGGCCACTTCTCATCTCAAAGGAAAAAGTCACAGTGTCGCCCTCCACCTGACAAACAACAAACATGTGATGAGTGCATCTGTGTGCATACTGGCTCAGTAAATAACGATTAAAAATAATAAATAAACAAACAAACAAACAAACAAATAAATATTATTTTTCCAGATAGTTTCTTGAAATGTTTAATGTTTTGAATGTTTCTTGAGAGGCTTGTGATGAAAACTTTATGATGAATTAGAAGTCCTGTTAGATTTACTCTGTCAGGTTTGCTGTGCGAGTATCCGAATAAATCCATGGTCCAATACGGCTTAGTGATTCACCTTATTTCTAAAGTAATATAAATTTTTTGTTTTTTAGTTTATGAATAACAATTTACTGTTCAAACAAGTGATAGTTCTGAATATGACATTTTGTTGGAGCTCCGCATTTGTTGATAAAAAGCTTAAAACAACATCAAGACTATGGTTTGGGAGTAAAGGACGGTATTTTGAAGCTGAGTAAAAAGGAATATCAAGCAAAAGCATTGTGCAGTGGAGGAGTTTATTGTACCAATGTTTCCTTTAGAAACACCACCATTTATTCAGTCTGTTTCTGATTGTGCTCTCATGGACAAAAACATGTTAGGTGGCATGGTTGTTACAGGTCAGCACAAGCTGGAGTCAGAGAATACGTTCTGCTTTGTAATTGTCATTAGATGACTGCTTATCATGACAATTCTTGGACCAATTAATGAGTTCCAACATGTTATTTAAAGCTTAACTAGTTCATTTCTATAAAATAAAACGGTATCACATAAATGTTTTTCATCTATGAACATCAAATAAATTGTAAATGAACATTTCCTGAAGAATTGAAAGACGATTGATGAAGAGTGTATAAGCTCCTTTTAAAAATGATCATAATCTATAATTTAGCCAGAGGTAACAGGTCTGCTGCATTTACATCTGTACTTAGTTTGCTGACATTTTCACATGCACCGAGTTATGAAAGTATTTATATTTGATAAACAATGTTGATAATTTCAGTTGCCACTCCGCTTAAAAAGAGAACTCGTTAATAAATTATAAAATTAAAATTTTAATGCCCTAATTTTTTTATCCATAGTATACCAGTGTGTGTGTGTGTGTGTGTGTGTGTGTGTGTGTTATCTTTCTCACCTTCACAAGATCTTTTGGCCAACCTGTACCCAGGACGCTGCGGCTGCCATATCCCAAAGTGTTGCCACCATACTCGGTCACTTTGCGACTGTTTGTGTTAGGACCAGCATAGATAACAAGCTTAAAATATAAAAAAGTGCAATATTTGAATTGAGAGTCACAAACATGGTGTTTTAGATCACTGGAAAATATGCAGATGTTGGAATATTGCACAATGTTATCTCATGCACTCAGTGTTTACATATTTCAAAATAACTGAAAAAATGAAAGTATATGTTAACATGAATGGTTAGAGGTGAAAATAAACACCTTATCATAGTCGTACTGTGAAGAGCAACGAGAGTCAAAGCGAAGATAAAGACAACGTGCACCAGGGATATGTACAGTCTCTTTAAATTTGTAGTTGTCACGGACTGGATGGATAGTTTCCACAGTTTTCCCAGCAGCCCATGGAGCAGGGATCTTAAGTCCTGTCAGAAAGCCTGGCTCTTCCCTTTCATCAAGAATCTGGAAGCTGAAAGATAGGTCCAAGTGAAAACTATTAGTATCTGCATGCTGATTTTTCAATTATAATGTATTTTTACTAAATAAAGTATAAAAAACAAATGAACAACACATATTTAAAGACACTGTATACACTTACTTATCGTCATTACAAGCCACCTTATCACTGTAGTTTAATGGGTCACTCCTCAGTGGAGAGCCTTCAACAAATAGTGGTGACTGAGTCTTCAGAAGTAAAGCAGTCTAATTAAACACACAGAAATCACAAGATGGATTAGAGACATAATTCACAACAATAAAAAAAAAATACAAAACATTAAAAAAAATTGCATTAAAAAAAATACAAATTTAAATTGCACACACATGCGCACACACACACTAACCTGGCTTGTGTACAAGACAAGCTGGACAAGTTGTGGCATAAGAGCATCAGCAAGTGACAGAGTCTGCAGGTTGGGGTGCATCAAGGAAGTCAATAAAACTGGCAACAAATGGCCTAGCATTGTAGCTTTAGTCACCTGCTCCAATCCTTTCAGTCTGGAAAGTAAAAGTGTATGTAAGGCGACTGTACATACTACAACTCGTAATAATAATAATAATAATAATAATAATAAATATTGCTGCAAGCAGCGATTAGCGAAGTTCAACCAACTGAGGTACTGAAGGTCATAAGGAAAAAGACATTAGGAACATGCCCACCGGGTTTTGTTGTAATACGCCTCTGGTAACATTGTCTAACAGTTGCTACAATTAGCAGATGGCAGCCATGTTTTTCCTTACCTTTTACCTTAACCTTATGACACATTGGACAGAGACACTGTGCCAAGTATCAAGGTGATCAGATGAACGGCTAGATATAGCTGTTCTTATTTTATTTTTAAAAAGATATCTCATTCCGTTCATACGTTTTTTGTCACAGTGACCCGCCTACTTGTGAGTAGAAAGTGAGTAGAAAGTGCAATGTTTTTTCTGATCATAATTGAAAGTGTTATAGTATTATTTAATAATACAGAAAGTATTATTTAGGATTATAGGATTAGTAAGGAGGAAGTGAGAGCAGAGTTTAAGAGGATGAAGAGTGGAAAGTCGGTTGGACCAGATGACATACCGGTAGAAGTGTGGAGATGTTTGGGAGAGATGCAGTGGAGTTTTTAACCAGATTGTTCAGCAAGATTCTGGAAGAAGATGCCTGAGGAATGGAGAAGGAGTGTGCTGGTACCGATCTTTAAGAATAAGGGAGATGTGCAGACCTGCAGTAACTACAGGGGAATTAAGTTGATCAGTCACACCTTGAAGTTATGGGAAAGAGTAGTGGAAGGCAGACTGAGAGAAGAGGTGACCATCTGTGTGGTTTCATGCCGAGGAAGAGCACCACAGATGCCTTATTTGCTTTGAGAATGTTGATGGCGAAGTATAGAGAAGAACAGAAGGAATTGCATTGTGGATTTGTGGATTTAGAGAAAGCGTATGACAGGGTACCGAGAGAGGAGTTGTGGTATTGTATGAGGAAGTCAGGTGTGTCAGAGAAGTATGTGAGGGTGGTGCAGGACATGTATGAGGACAGTGTGACAGCAGCGAAGTGTGCAGTAGGAACGACAGACTGGTTCAAGGTGAAGGTTGGACTGCATCAAGGATCGGCTCTGAGCCCTTTCTTGTTTGCAGTGGTGATGGACATGTTGACGGACGAGGTCAGACAGGAGTCTCCCTGGACTATGATGTTTGCTGATATTGTGATTTGTGGTGAGAGTAGGGAGCAGGTTGAGAAGAGCCTGGAGAGGTGGAGATATGCGCTGGAGAGAAGGGGAATGAATGTCAGTAGGAGTAAGACAGAGTACATGTGTGTGAATGAGAGGGAGGGCAGTGGACTGGTGCGGTTGCAGGGAGAAGAGGTGGAGAAGGTGGATGAGTTCAGGTACCTGGGGTCAACAGTGCAAAGTAATGGAGAGTGTGTTAGAGGAGTGAAGAAAAGAGTGCAGGCAGGGTGAAGGGGGTGGAGAAGAGTGACAGGAGTGATTTGTGATAGAAGAGTATCTGCAAGAATAAAAGGGAAAGTTTATAGGACTGTGGTAAGGCCTGCAATGTTGTATGGATTAGAGACGGTGGCATTGAGTAAAAGGCAGGAGGCGGAGCTGGAGGTAGCAGAGCTGAAGATGTTGAGGTTTTCGTTGGGAGTGATGAGGATGGACAAGATTAGAAATGAGTTTCGTTTTGATCATCCTTCGGTAACCTTGTTTAACAGATTAGACACAGACTCTACATGCCAAGTTTCATATCAATTGGACAAACGTTTGTGTAGTAATAGCAGTTCATTTTTTTCCATGTTTAGTGCCACCAAGTGGCAAAGCTATGCAACTTTTTTATTTGACCAAAGATTGAGCACATAGATACATATACCAAGCTTTGTGAAGATATCTCCCTCCGGTAATGCGTTATTGCCATTTTTGTCAAAGAAGCCACGCCTACTTTGAACGTTTTGGCGAGCCTTTGCGATGGCGAGTTGAAAGTCTGTTTTTGATCATTATTAACAATCCCTGTCTACTGAACATTGCTACACTGATTTCGTTCGGATGGTGCGAAAAACCTAGAACTTAATTTTACGGAAAAAGCAAATATAGAGCAAATACGTCAATAGGAATTTTTTGGACTGTAGCGCCCCCTTTAGCAACTGGGTTAATACTTTGTCAACCTCTCCCCAAATTGATCTTTACCATCTAGCCTTACGGTCTGCACGATCAGTTTTAGGGTGGAATAATAATAATAATAATAATAATAATAATAATAATAATAATAAGCAGCGATAAGCAGGGTTCAAGCAACGGAGGTACGGAGGGTCATAAGGAAAAAGACATTAGGAACATGAGTTCGAGTTCCCCCAAATTTTGTTGTAATACGCCTCTGGTAACGTTGTCTAACAGGTGCTCACAAGTAATTGGCAGATGGCGGCCATGTTGTTTGAGATACGCAAATATACTCATTAAACCTTAAAACACATTGGACAGAGACATTGCCCGCCAAGTATCAAGTCAATCAGAGGTTTAACAGGTGCCCAAATGTCATTTGTTGGACGGTGGCCATGTTTTTTTGAGATACGCAAATGTAAACGGCAATAAACCCTTATGGCAGATTGGACACAAACTACCTGCCAAGTTTCAGGTCAATCAAAAGAATGGTTGCGTAGTTATAGCAGTTTTTCTTTTATTTCTCTGTTTAGCACCACCAAGTGGCAAAGCTATGCAATTTATTTTTACCAAAGATTAAACACACAGACAAATGTTATTGCCATTTTATAACCATGCCTACTTTGATCATTTTGGCAACTATTCGAACATTTAGAAAGAAGTGCAATTTTTATTTATTGTTTTTATAATTATTGATAAGCCAACATTATTGTCAAGCCAACATTTCTAAAATAAGTAAATTTCGATCAGATGAAGTATTGTATTTTCCAGATTATAAGCCACTACTTTTTTCCCACGTTTTAAACCCCGTGGCTTAAACAATGAAGCGGCTAATTTATGGATTTTTCTGGGTTTTTCCCAGTTTCAACTTCAACTTCAAGCCAAAAAGTGAACCCCATAACATTAAACCAATGAAATTGCCGAACGGGTTCAGGTGAACCAATGAAACTCTTTATATTAAATCAGATGCGCTCCCACTGAATCGGACCGCACCACATCATAAATATGGATGAGGTTCCTCTGACGTTTGACCTGCCGCTCACTCGGACTGTCTACAGGAAATGCAAATCATTCGTCACGCTGAAAACAATCGGGCATGAAAAAACCCACTTCACCTGTGTTCTGAGCTGCACGGCATCGGGAGAACAGCTTCACCGATGGTGATTTTTAAACGCACGACGATGCCAAAAGAAAAACTCCCGAGAGAAATAGTTGTGAAAGGAAGGAGGAAGACAGTGAACAATGACTTTCTTGGTAGGCTACTGTTTAGATACAAGTCATGTAACAGACACTGTCTTTCATTAAAGCCTGTGTAAAGTTCATTAGTTTCTATGTAGACATCTGCGGCTTATAGACAGGTGCGGCGTATTTATGTTCAAAATAAAAATCTTTGTAAAATTCAGTGGGTGCGGCTTATATTTGGGTGCGCTTAATAGTCCAGAATTTACTGTAGTTCACAGTAGTAGTTCAGGTTTTTAACATAATTTAAAATAATTAATAAAGGATTTGATTGACAGATGTGGTCCTTGAGGCAAAGTTTCTTAGCATAAGAAGATCAATCGAATAACCGCTGGGTTACGTTTTGATTAGCTTCCGTTAACCTTGTCTAACAGATGCTTAAATGTCATTGGCAGATGGGGAGCATGTTTTCTGAGGTATGCAAATGTCCTCATAAATTATTCTAGCACAACATGCCAGCTCAATCGGACAAATGGTTGAATAGTTAAAGGCATTTTTATAGCTTTATTTATATATATATATATATATACACACACACACACACACACACACACACACACACACACACACACACACACACACAGTACAGACCAAAAGTTTGTTTTACTCATTCAAAGAGTTTTCTTTATTTTCATGACTATGAAAATTGTAGTTTAGGGGTGAGCTGGACCGCAGAGTGAAGGCAAAAGGGCCAACAAGTGCCAAGCATCTCTCGGGGAACTCCTTCAAGACTGTTGGAAGACCATTTCAGGTGACTACCTCTTGAAGCTCATCAAGAGAATGCCAAGAGTGTGCAAAGCAGTAATCAAAGCAAAAGGTGGCTACTTTGAAGAACCTAGAATATGACATTTTTCAGTTGTTTCACACTTTTTTGTTATGTATATAATTCCATATATAATTCCACGTGTTAATTCATAGTTTTGATGCCTTCAGTGTGAATCTACAATTTTCATAGTCATGAAAATTAAGAAAACTCTTTGAATGAGAAGGTGTGTCCAAACTTTTGGTCTGTACTGTATATATATATATATATATATATATATATATATATATATATATATATATGACCAAAAATGTGTGAAATTAAGTTTTTTGGACCGTAGGGCCCCACTTAGGCTAACTGGATTGATACTTTTTCAACCTCTCCCTAAATTGAGCTCTACCAAGTTTTTATCAACTAGGCATTACGTTTTAGTCTGTATGATCAGTTTTAAGGGGAATAATAATAATAATAAACAATCAATAAAATCACATGGTATCAAACTAAGTTTCCGATCACTGAAGAGAACTCTGTCTAACAATCAGCCCTGGAGGAGACGGAACAAGATGAAGCACAGGTGGCATTTAACTTGGTTGGTTACTTGGTGGATGCACCAGAAATGTTGGATGTTTACAAGAAATAAAGTCAGAATTGCAAGGAATATATTCGGAATTGCAAAAGAAACCTCGAAATTGCAAGAAAAAGAGGGAATTAGACAAACCTTTTGTGTAGTTGAAACATCCATAGGATTCTCAAAAGGATTTTCAAAGTTTGCGATCATTTAAAACATTTATGTATTTGCATATGCCCAGATTCTATTTGTCAACTTCAGTTCGGCTTTTAATAGAATAATTCTGGAAATTCTCCACTCCAAACTCCTAAAACTCACTATACCCCTTGTCATCTGTCAGTGGATCAACAGATTCCTGACAGGCAGGAAACAACAAGTGAGACTGGGAGGTATTGACTCCAGTATTCGGACAGGCAGCACTGGCGCTCCTCAGCATTGTGTCCTCTTTCCACTGCTATTCTCCCTCTACACCAACGACTGAATGTCAAGTGACCCAACTGTTAAACTCCTAAAATTGGCAGAAACTACTATGCTCATCGGACTCATCCAAAATGGCGACGAGTCTGCATATCAGCAGGAGGTAAAGCAGCTGGTGCAATGGTGCAGTCGGAACAGCCTAAAGCTAAACACATTTAAAACTGTGGAGATGATAGTGGACTTCAGGAAATACCCTTAACACTACTCCCCTTTACAATATCCAACAGCCCCGTGCTATCTGTGGAGACCTTCAAGTTTCTGGGCACTACCATTTCCCAAGACCTGAAATGGGGGTCCAACATAAACCCCATTTTCAAAAAGGCCCAGCAGAGGATGTATTTTTTATGCCAATTAAGAAAGTACGGTCTGCCACAGTAGCTGTTGATGCAGTTCTACACAGCAGTCATTGAATGTGTCCTTTGCTCATCCATCACTATCTGGTTTGGAACAGCAACAAACCAGGACAGAAACAGACTGCAACACAGTTAATCATTGGTGCTCCCCTGCCCACTCTTCAGGACTTGTACCATAGAAGAACCAGAAACCGGACAGGAACTGGATTAATCGTTGGAATAATCATTAGAATACTCAATTTACGTAAATAATCAATAGCTACAGCCCAATACATAGGAATTCACAGCCCTTTGCCATGACATTGAATTAATTAATCTCAGGTGCATCGTCTTTCCACTGATCATCCTTGAGATGTTTCTACAACTTAATTGGAGTCCACCTGTGGTAAATTTAGTTAATTGGACATGATTTGGAAAGGCACACACCTGTCTACAGAAAGCCCCACAGTTAATAGTGCATATCAGAGTACAAACCAAGCCTTAAAGTCCAAAGAAGTGTCTGTAGACCTCAGAGACAGGATTGTATCGAGGCACAGATCTGGGGAATGGGACAGACAAATTTCTCCAGCACTGAAGGTCCCAATGACCTCCATCATCTGTAAATGGAAGAAGTTTAGAACCACTAGGACTCTTCCTAGAACAGAGCTGTCCGGTCAAACTAAGCGATCGGGGAGAGGGACCTTAGTCAGGAGGTGACCAAGAACCTGATGGTCACTCTGTAAGAGCTCCAGCATTTCTCTGCGGGGAGAGGAGAACCTTCCAGAGGAACAACTATCTTTGCAGCACTCCACCAATCAGGCCTGTATGGTAGAGTGTCCAGACGGAAGCCACTCCTCAGCAAAAGGCACATGACGGCCCGCCTGGATTTTGCCAGAAGAGAAAAAAAAAATTCGAGACTAGACAGGATTGAGGGAAAGATGAAATGCAGCAATGTACACAGGCATCCTTGATGAAAAAACCTGCTCCAGAGCGCTCTGAACCTCAGACTGGTGCAGACTGGTTCATCTTCCAACAGGACAACAACCCTAAAAACACAGCCAAGATAACAAAGGAGTGGCTATGGGACGACTCCTTGAGTGGCCCAGACTTAAACCCGACTGAACAACTCTGGAGAGATCTGAAAATGGCTGTGTACCGATGCTCCCAATCCAAACTGATTGAGCTTGAGAGGTTCGGCAAAGCAGAATGAGAGAAACTGCCCAAAAATAGGTGTGTCAAGCTTGTAGCATCAAACACAAAAAGACTTGAGGCTATAATGGGTGCCAAAGGTGCTTCAACAAAGTATTGAGCAAAGGATGTGAATACTTATGTACTTGTGGTGGGTTTTTTTTTTTTATCAATTTGCAAAGGTTTAAAAAAAAACCACTCTCATGATGTCATTATGTTTTTTGGGTTTTTTTTGGAAAAACGTTATTGGAAGGATTTAATCCATTTTGGATTGAGGCTGTACCATAACAAAATGTGAAGCTCTGTGAATAATTTCCGGATGCATTGTACAAAGTATGCACCGTGTCTGCATTGGCTGAAATGTTATTGATCAGGAGAGATATAAAAAATAAATTCCAAAATTGAACACCATAAAGGTCATCATCAACAAATAATAAAATGGAGTACCACAGTAGCATTATCAAGACCTGGATGTACCTCCAAAACATTACATAAACAAAACACAGAAAGAAAGAAAATGACCAGGGAAGTTATCAAGAGACTCTAAAAGAGCAACATTAAAGGAGCTGCAGTAGTCTGACAAGTACTGATTACACTCTGCATGTGACTGCATCCACATATCTAGACTCCAAGTTAGGGTGGCTAGACAGAAGCCCAAAACTTAAAGCTAAACTCATTCATCCCAAATTATGTAGCAATTTGTGTTATAGTCTTATGAGACCAATTCCAAAGGGTATACTACTTTCATTATTCCAATATGTATGTTTGTTGACATATACCCCCCCATTTGTAAATAGCTACAAATACCAACCAATTTCCGTGCAAAACATTTAAATGATTTCTATTAAACTGTAGATAGAGGGGGCAATGTAAAAATAAATTTATATTGAATAGCTGAACAAATATGGTCAAACATTTTGTTTATTTTTGCTCCTTTAACATAAACTCATCCTGAAAAGGCCATGCTTATGTTTTTCTATTGACTAGCTGGCTAGTTAGTTTACATTGATTTGTACACTTCTGTTAAAGGTGATTTTGCGTAAAAGTGACGTCCCTTCTTCCTTTCAACCTCATCTAACAAGCTTTCATGTTGTAAGTTGTCTCTAGTACTACTGTAGTAATGGTTTCTAAATAGAAAGTGAATTTTTATGTGGTGAACCGTCAAGCTTGAAGCAAACAGTAAATAACTTAGAACCCTTCAGGCTCACCTGCTTTCATGATCAGTTTCACTGTTGATGAGGGTAGTAGTGACCTGCTGAAGAGTTTCCAGTACTTCGTCACAGCCAACCAAGATCTTGCAGGCCAGGGACAGGATGCTGGTCTGCAGTTCCTGATATAAAACAAATTCACACAGACACACATTTGAGCATTAAGAACATAATTCACTTAGATAGAACAGCACCCACACGGTTTTCATTCCCGAGCTTCCCAAATGGGAAAAATACTATGATTAAAAAGATAATCCATTTAAATAAACATGGCAGGGGTTGGTTGCCGGGTTGTGAATAGACGCTGATGATTTTAGAATCTACAAGCATTTCCACAAGCATGCACAGATATACACACATTAAGGGGCATTTAAAGGAGGTGTTTACCTGTACCTTCATTGTTTCCCCTTGGAGGGAGCTGTCACTGTCATCACTGTCGTCAGGGCGGATCAGAACAGTATTGCTTAGCAAATGATTCTGAACAGCCATAATGTAGTGCAAGCTTGGTGATGCCACCTGATGTGAGAAAGATCATTGTTTTTAAAACACATTCTAAACAGTGTTTTGACATAAAATTAGGGGGGAAATGTAAGTGTAAATAAAGCATTGTAAGCAGCAACAGCACACAAACTGCAACAAGCATGGATGCTCAAAAAAAAACAAAAAAAACAAAAACAGTGAGACAGAAAAGCACAAAAGAAATATAATGATTAATTATTATTTAATTAACCTATTATTAATGAATGAATAATAATGGCTAACATTTCTCCCCTTGCCCTCTCACAGTCTATCCTGATTAATCCACTATCTAGTTTGAGTAGAAGAAATATTCCACACAGAAAACTACCACCACCACAGATCCAGTATTTCCAGTGGTTAAGACATTAGAATTGTGATTAGAAGGTTCTCACCTACAGTCCATGCCAAGCTGCCACTGACCTTACACTTCAGCTACTCAGTTATATAAATGAGATAAATATGTTATTCTGAATAATGGTGTCTACCAAATGCAATAAATGCAACTGTACATTTTATTGGATGTTTTGGATTAATGTCTGGCTGATCAAAACAGGATATCCTTCATGCTTCTTGGTAAATGCAGCAAAATGTACGTATGCTTTGCATGTTAAATACTACATTAGAATACATTGTTAATCATATATAAAAGTAAAAATTAGTTTCCTTTTTCTTTGATTTCAGCTAGTTAACAATCAACCTTTTTATCCCTTTTTACCTGCAGGACCATAGACATTTTCTGTGCTATACTTTGCAGATAATCTGCTGTACATCTGTGCCTTTGTATATTTTCACCATAGCATTCAGTGAGCAATGTATCATATGATATATAGAGCTGGACAAGGACTGTGATGAACTGATTTTTTTTCAGGAATTTTCAATAAATTGGCAGCAGTGATAAATGAAATAATCCAGCTGAAGTTACAGTTGCAGTTACAGTCACACCCAAGTAAAGCAATTTCATTTCTGTATGTTTAATTCCAGTGGCATGTCGGTGCAATACATCTAATAGGATCAAAGAACCATTAAACAAATCAGTCAGTTATTGTGGCACACGCACCACGCACACACACACACACACACACACACACACACACACACACAAACACACACACGTGTACTTCAGCCTCAGGGAAAAAGAGAGAAGTGAATGTTCTTCAATAAAAGTTTACAATTCAGTTGATTATTTTAAGTATATAATAGCAGACTATTTATAGGATAAAACCCTAAAAATCATATTAGATAAAATTTATCTTAAATAGCAAAAAATAACGCAGATTACACATAAACCTAAAGTTGTCAATGAAAGAAATATAAAACTATATAAAGAGCCAAGAGTGTAACATACAGGCACAGTAGATAGAAGCTTCTGAAATTCTTCTTTGTCAAGTGTTTGGCATTTAGTGATGAGAAGGCAAGATTCACGCACTACAGTCTTCAGAATGCAATGCAGCAGTTCATCATTCAGCCTACAGGAAGACAAAACAAGATTAGCTAGTCATGGTCTAAGAACACCATCTCTTGGCATGAAAGTCCTAGAAAGAAATAATGTTTTGGAGAAAAAACACAACATTTACCTGTAGTGGTCATCATCCTCACTGCCAAAGCGGTTCTTCTGTAGCTGCTCAGCAAGGTTGTTAAGAATAATATCACGCAACTGGGACAAACCACTATTTCTCTCACCTAGAAGAGATAAAAAATGATATCCATACAAATTAATCAATTCTATAACTAATAATTATTTTGTAATGATCATTTAATAAAAAAAACTTTCTAGAAAAAAATAAAGACCAGCTGTTGTGTAGGATGTCCCTGACATTTTTTGGTTTTATATGATCCCAAAAGACCTCTTCCACAAACCGCTTACTAAGCATATACAGAATCTCACTGTCAATTGTGAACAATCAGGAGAGGGGTCCAGAAGACTTTCCACAACATTAGATATACCATGATGCATTGTGGGGGATATCTTTAAGTTGAGAAAACTGACCAAAGTGCAAGAACAAAGCTTAGCTAAAAGGCTGCCAAAAACAAATAATGCAACATTAGATAAGCTGAAGGAATATCTGGCAAGTACTGCTGAATTCTTTCATGTAACAACAAAACATATTTGAGGCTATAATTCCCTTTATTTTTTTGCACAACCTGCAGGTCTGATCTCTGCCAGACATCTGAAGCAAAAAAAAGTGTCTTTAGCAAGATAAACAGTTCATCGGAGAACTCAATTCAGACAATGATTATCAATAATCTGGAATATCAGAGCGCAGATCTAAAAATTAACTAAAACATCAAATCTAAGAGAATTTTTAGATTAGATTCATATTTACCCAAAATAACTAGTACTGTATATATGTCAGGGATCCACCAGTCACACCTTCCCCAGAACCACACATTCCTCCTAGCAGCTCTCCATCCTACTATTCACACACCTGTTATTCATCAGCTCACCCACTATATAATCGCGACCTTCCAATCACTTCCCGTCCGTTCTACCGTTTAGTCTGTTAAACATCTCAGGACCTCGTTGACTACTTACTTTGTGGATTTATCACTCTGTGGATTTAACCTGTGGATTTATCACTCTGTGGATTTATCACTCTGTGGATTTATCACTCTGTGATTTAACCTGTGGATTTATCACTCTGTGATTTAACCTGTGGATTTAACCTGTGGATTTATCACTCTGTGGATTTATCACTCTGTGATTTAACCTGTGGATTTAACCTGTGGATTTATCACTCTGTGATTTAACCTGTGGATTTAACCTGTGGATTTATCACTCTGTGATTTAACCTGTGGATTTAACCTGTGGATTTATCACTCTGTGATTTAACCTGTGGATTTAACCTGTGGATTTATCACTCTGTGGATTTAACCTGTGGATTTATCACCTGTGGATTTATCACTCTGTGATTTAACCTGTGGATTTATCACTCTGTGGATTTATTACTCTGTGATTTAACCTGTGGATTTATCACCTGTGATTTAACCTGTGGATTTAACCTGTGGATTTATCACTCTGTGATTTAACCTGTGGATTTAACCTGTGGATTTATCACCTGTGATTTAACCTGTGGATTTAACCTGTGGATTTATCACTCTGTGATTTAACCTGTGGATTTAACCTGTGGATTTATCACTCTGTGATTTAACCTGTGGATTTATCACTCTGTGGATTTATTACTCTGTGATTTAACCTGTGGATTAACCTTGTGGACTGTTCTTGGTTTATGTATATCTTTGTTCTGAACCTTTCAAAAGGATTTATCTTCCCTTATTGCAATTAAAGCACCTCCGTTCTGTCGAACTTCCATTTGTTCTTCCAGCCTAACAATATAACACAAGCTAAATGTGAGCAAAAGTATTCTCATGTATTATGTGTTCATATTAGAATAAGTTATTACTTGTGCAACCAGGATATTCTCATTTAGTGAAAGCATGTTTTTGGGTTGTGTGTTTTCGTTAAAGTGAAATCTCAAGAACGGGTGGCTGAAAGGTTTTTTTATATTGTATGTCCTAATAATTGCAAGATTACCTTCAGTAAGGACCAGTTTTAATAAATCATTCAACTCCATCTCTCCCTGATACAAGATATTCAAGCCAAAGCTGTAAAATGTACACAAACAGTAAAACAAAAGTGATTAGTAGACAGAAATGAATATCACAGCTGAATAGAAACAGAATTTTTGTATGCAATGTGTAATGACACATTACGAACATCATAACTAAAATTATATATATATATATATATATATATATATATATATATATATATATATATATATATATATATATATATATATATATAAAAATAAAATATCATTGTAATTTATTGAAATTTCACATTAGGGGTGGAACATTTTTTAAATAAATAAAAATAATAAAAATCTGTCATTTTTACAAAAGTGTGAAGATATTTTTTGCATTAAAAAATACAAAAGTAAAAAAAAAATATTGCTTTTATTATTCATATACTATCAATAGACTCTCTGTATTAACCAAATACATTTTTTTCAAAATTTACATACTCTTACATTAACATTTCCCACCACATTTGCAATAAGTATTTTATGTAGTTTCTAACCTGATAGCCAGGCAAACTTCTCTTTGGATTTCTGCCCCTATATGATCAATAGGGGCCATTAGTAGTTGCCACAAAAGCAATCCAGCACGTCTTATACTATCTCGGTTCTGTTCTGACTGGAGGTTAAAGAACCGAAACACCACCTGAAATGTAACAGTAGATATTTTTTACTGTGTACTGATTCAAAGCATTATCATGAGGGGTTGATTTATTTTTATATTTAATTATTCATAGTCACTTATAACCATTAAAATGACATCAGCAGAATTTACTTAATTAAACGGTAAAAGAACAACAATGCTAGTTCCATGTTGTACTCTAGTACAAATCACAAATCATGTCTCATAGTTTATAAAAGGAGCTAGCACTCTAGTAGCTCTGCATGCCAGGTATACCCAAAACCCCCCTCTGTGCATTGTGAGACAACAAAAGTTTAAAGCAGAAGAATAAATAAGCCTTCATACAGCACAGCTATAATGACTTTATTCTGGTTATTATTACAGTGGAACCCGGTTATCTCGCCCTCGGTTACCTCGACAACCCTATTAAGTCGACGTTTTTGAAGTGGAACCGCCAAATTCTCTCTTTTTCTAAGCATTTTTTATCGGTTATGTTTTTTATCGGTTTTTTTATGTCTCCGAACCCTAATATCTCGAGCACAAGGGGGGAAAAATTTGCCATTTAACTTCCGCCACTCGCGGAAGTGGCGGAAAAATCAAGTCTTACAGCTGCTACAGGTGTTATATTGTATACTGGAGTTAGGCGTGGTGCGGAGGCGGAAGCCGGAGTAACGGCAAACAAAAAATGTATTTAACAAAGGCAGAGCCAACACAAAATACCCGCTTAGATCGGGATAATCCGGCAAACGGCAGTCCAATAATAACATCAACGGTGCGTTATCGAGGAAGCGCGGCGCACAGGGGAAGCGACGGGGAAGCGTCGAAAGTCCGAGGTGCGCTGGGGAAGGAAAACGCAGCCGTGGAGTGAGCGAGGAGTCCGGGAGGAGACGGTATGTAGCGGGTGCAGCATACACACGACCACGCATGAACACATATAATAACGGACCCCGAATGTGGGTGAGTGAACGGTTTATATGGGAGCCGGGAGTGAGTGAGTAACGCGCTTCAGCTGTGCATGATTTGCACTGCGAGCTTGTTAGCGCGCGGAGGCAATGACAGCCTCTGAAGGAGGCGTGGCAGGTGGATTCCTGACAACTGGTGAATCTCTGCTGTTAGTTAGTGCACATATGCCTTTTGTTGTTAAATGTTATGCGATGAACGGGAGGCGAAAGCCGCGCTTGGTAGAAGCGTAGCGCGGAACGTGTGATGACAGCAAAAGCATTGAATGAACACCGGCAGGATCGGGGCGGGGGGGGACCGCGATGTGCTTTGGGAAGAAAAGAGCAGCCGTTGAGAGAGTGCCGGTGGGAAGACACGTACCGGGATACACATGTGCGATAACAACGACCGCCGTGAACCAACAAATACCAACAATAACAATATGCTTTTTGGCGACCCCCTAGGACATCGACATAACCGGGTTCCACTGTATTTTTTTTATTTAAAAAAACAAGAGCTCAGATTAAAAAGTAGCACCTGAAAGACCACAAGGATGCAGCGGATGATGCAGATGTCAGAATTCACCATGGCCTTTTCCATTATGTCACAGATGGCACTAAAGTGACAGGCTTCCATCGGTTGTTGTTTGTTTAGGAATGAACTCAGAGGTGAGCTGCTGCTTGCAGCCAACAGATTCTGCTGGTGGATACACATGGCCCCAACATGGTGTAGCAGCTGACTGATTACTTCATTCATCTCCACCATTTCTCCTGTGGACAATTATAAATACATAAATCTTTTACATAAACATGCTAAATCTGAAGTGTAACAAATATGTAACAGCAGGCACTGCCATAAATGGTCACAACATGGTTTGAGAAAGATGCTGGCCTTCAAATTCCCCATATCTTATTCTGATCAAGCATCTATGAAATGTGCTAGAAAGGCAAGTCCATGTTTTTCAATGTATCCAATGTATATATAATTACACATTTTAACTAGGGCTGCAACTAACAATTCTTTTGATAATCAAATAATTTGTTAAAAAAAGAATCTTTTTATAATTAGATGTTTTGCTTATAATAACTATAAAAAACCCTACTTCACGGTATTTATGTATAAAATTTTACTTAAAAAATGCAAATGCCACATATCGAGTTTAACTATCTTTAATTTAGACCTTTTATAAGGCTTATAGTAGCTGCCTGTTGAGGAGTACATGCATTTCTCAAAATGAAATTCGTTAACAAATTTCATCAATTAGTTGTTGCAGACATGCAAGTTTCTTTTTAATTAAGTACATTTTTTAAGTAAAAATCAACAAACACAAGTAACAATCGAACTGAATTTCTATAATTGTGATGCAAAGTCCCATAATAAAAGTAATGGATGGTCAGACCTATAAGAAATCCACACATGCACACACTACCTGCATTTCTCATTCATTAATAAAGAGGTATTAATAACTACGATGTGGTACTACAAAAATGTAGTGTAGTACAAAAAGCTCTGGAAAACCAACATATCTCTGTGCATTGTGATGGAGGTGATAAAGTGTGATGATATTAAAGATGGAAAAAAAACCTCAAAACTGTTTTGGTCTACCTTTGGGCTCTCTGATGACATGGCTGAAGCCAAGCCGTTTGCACACATGATGAAATGCTTGGTTGCCTGGATTTGACCACTGGTCCATGTAGTCACTAGAGCATGTCCAGGTCAAGTTGTTAAGAGCATCATAGCAGGCCCCTGGTGCATTATGAACGAAAGCAGTAACACTTGAATCAAACTGAGCTCACTATGAGGTCCCTGTGTAACATTATGGCAATCAAGAGAGTACACTTACACTTACAATGCAGATAACAATACATGAATTGTGAATTCTGGCCACAAAAATATCATCTTTTTGCTGGAAAGAAAAGAAAGGCTTGAACATTGGACTAAATAACAAAACGTTTACCTACCGAGCCCGGCCACTTGAGCACCACGACCCAAAGAACTGCCAGGAGCATCAATCAGGTCGACACGACTAACGAACTGACCATCGTTCAAGTTGAACACCAGATTAGAGGTCAAAACTAAAATCGAAAGCATGAAAATCAAACCACCACACCATACTGCTAATAGTTACAATACTTGTGCTCTTGAAATTTGAAGGCATCTGAAGTCTCTTACTCTTAAGGGAAGAAAGGCCACTGGATCCACCAAAAAGTGAGCGTGTTGCAGAACTTCCAGCTACACCAGGAGGGGAGGCCAGCATAACCAGGTAGGTCCCACAAACATACATGGGTGTTTTCCTCAGTGTTTTAAGAGGAAGGCCACAGCTAGCATTTACTACTAGAGAGAAAGAGAAAAATAGATTTGTGCAAAATATGCTTTTTAAACCCCTTAGTAGCTTCATAGTGTAGTTATCAATAGTATGAATATGTAAAATACTCCCATTTTATCCAACGCATAGATTGTGTTTTACCAAATGTACAACAAAAAAAAATTCCTATACACAAAATAAGTCAAAGCAACCAACCACCGAAAGGCAGCACATTTGCTCAAATTATGGCATGATGTTGGCCTAAAACACAACAGGAAATTCACTGATAAATGATTAATATACATTCAACGGACAAAATCACTGAATATTGCCCATAAAATTGAACTGTTCTCCTACTACAGCTAGAAGAGCCTCTGGTTGTGTTTCTATTACAAGAGCACAAACAGATGGAAACTGATGTCCAGCAAACTCAAAGTTTGAGGTCAGGGCCATTCAATTTCTTTCACTCTGTCTTCATGGTCATGGACACATTATAATAATGAAATAGGTTTGGTGCCAGTGAAGGGAGTTCTTAAAGCTATGGCATACAAAGATACTCTAGACAATTGTTTTTCAAACTTTTTGGCCACAGTTTGTAGTAGAACTAAATATGAAAGAATCTGTGTTATTAGTTATATACACTCGCTAATCATTTTTCAGACCTTGTACAAACTGTTCAATACAACAGTTATGCGCAATTTCTCATTTATGCTATTATTTATTATTTAACCATTACCATGGCAGCAAGTGATCAAGTTATCACATGTCAAGAGTTTCAGATAAAATTAAACATTAGGAAGGGTTTAATTGTGAGTAAATGTGTAGGTGATATTTATTAAGATGTTTAAAATATGAATACTTTTCTGGTTATCAGCCTCTTTGTGCCATATTTTTTTTTTTAACATAAATAAGCCGCACCTGTCTATAAGCCTGTCTACACTGAAACTAATGAACTTTACACAGGCTTTAAAGACAGTGTCTGTTACACGGTGTAACGGGTGAAATATGTTGCGCTTCCTTTAGGAGCATAGCGGTATTTTGGGAACTGCCTGGCACTGCATTTTTCCGGTATTACTGCATGTGTGGAGACCGAGGAATATGTCCTTATTATTTTCTGATGCTCATTTCGAAGTTTCTTTGACTAACCCGTAACGCTGTTGCCAAGAAAAATAAAAAAGCACGAGTTTTGGAAACCTGTCTGTGCTTATATGATTTCTGTTGCAACTGGAGTTAGCGAGCTCTCCCTTCACCCAGACTCAACGCGTTACAACGGCTTGTATCTAAACAGTAGCCTTCCAAGAAAGTCATTGTTCACTGTCTTCCTCCTTCCTTTCACAACTATTTCTCTCTGGAGTTTATCTTTTGGCATCGTCGTGCGTTTAAAAAAACGTTTTTTCTCCCGATGCCGTGCAGCTCAGAACACAGGTGAGGTGCGTTTTTTCGTTTCCGTTCGGAAATTTCATTGGTCTAATGTTATGGGGTTCAGTTTTTTGGCTTGAAGTTTGTGAAATCGGGAAAACCCCAGGAAAAAATCATAAATAAGCCGCTTCGTTGTTTAAACCGCAGGGTTCAAAACGTGGGAAAAAAGAAGCGGCTTATAGTCCGAAAAATACGGTAGTAATTTACAGGCAGTCATGACAGGTTGTTCTAATCTCTTCGAAATCAACCAAAACAAAACAGAGTTTTAAATACAAATGGCACTAGAACTATTACTACTACTACTACTACTAATAATAATACAATATAATAATAATAATAATAATATGCAAGTCACATCTGCACTTAATGAAAAACAATTACCGTATTTTCCGGACTATAAGCCGCTACTTTTTTTCCCACGTTTTGAACCCCGTGGCTTAAACAACGAAGCAGCTTATTTATGGATTTTTCCGGGGTTTTTCCCGGTTTCACAAACTTCAAGCCAAAAAACTGAGACCCATAACATTAGACCAATGAAATTGCAGAACGGGTTCAGGTCTACCAATGAAACTCTTCATATTAAATCAGATGCGCTCCCACTGAATCGGGCCGCACCACATCATAAATATAGATGATTTTTCTCTGACGTTTGACCTGCCGCTCACTCAGACTGTCTACAGGAAATGCGAATCATTCGTCACGCTGAAAACAACCGGGCATGACAACAACGTACTTCACCTGTGTTCTGAGCTGTGTAAAGTCTGTGTAAAGTTCATTAGTTTCAATGTAGACACCTGTGGCTTATAGACAGGTGCGGCGTATTTATGTTCAAAATAAAAATATTTGTCAAATTCAGTGGGTGCGGCTTATATTTGGATGCGCTTAATAGTCCGGAAATTCCGGTAAATTAATTTACGCTTTTTAAGCTTAAATAAATCTATATCCAATAATCTATATCCATCTTCAAATGCCCCTTTCTGCAAACAGTGTAAAAACAAGTGTTGAAAAAAGTGTGCAAATGTTTGAGAAACCCATTCTTTCAGACTGTATAAAAACACAATGCTATGCTATGTTTAACTTCTCAATTCTGGGCCTCACTGGTCACCCAGGCAAACAAACAAACAAAAACAAACAGATCGATGTTTTTACTTCTAGTAGACTCATGGTTATATTTTCATGTGTGAAGTTACCAGTTTGCTCCTCTTTGACAGGGTTTGTGATGGTAGAGCCAGTGAGGGCAGCAAGAGTGGCAGAGTGAGAGGTGCGGAAACGAGACATGCGGCTCATCAGCAGTTCGTTTAGACATTTTGATGACTCCCCCTCTTTCCGTGACAAGATCACTCGCTCCCGAACAGCAGTGGCCATGCACTGCCCGGACTCAGTCTGGGGGAAAAGATGCGGTACTCATATTGAAATATTTGTCACTCGTTATTCAATAACACGCTCTAATATCTCTAATGTACATTTAATTACTTTACACAAAAAAAAACAGGTGATCAGTCAGAAGAACTTTATTGTCCTTTGTCGCCCATCAGTGTGATATTTAATATAAACCCGACCCCAAAAGTCCTTACATACTCTGTGGTTACCTAATAATCACTTTTAAGTTTTAAAACACAAAATAAACTGTTTCTCACCTGGCTTTTAATTTCTAAATCTCCCAGGATTTACAATTGTTAGATATTTGAGACATAATGATGAATTTCACAAAACAAAACAATTGTAACCAATTTAACAAAGCTTTATTCATACCGCTAACTGGAAGACATCCATGAAGACAGAGTGGCCTTTCTGGGTCTTTTCATTGAGACTGACAGGTGACCACACCCAGTAGATGTAGGTACCATCCGAGCAAACGTGCAGCGTAGTCAAACTGCTGCCCACAGCAAAGTGGTGAGGAGGCATGGGCACGATTTGGCATACCTTAATAATTAGTGAAACACAGTAAAATAACTGAGTTAGAGAAAAATACAAATCTATTTATGCTAAATAAAATCTTTATGTACTTTAACTAAACAGGAGAAGAACAGAAATAATCATCTTTATAAGACCTTTAATGTCCTGACAGAAATCAGTAAAAAAGTATGGATTGTGTGCTTGTTTGTTGGTGCTCACTTGTAAAGTGTACGGATCTATGACCTGGCACAGCTGATGGGATTTAGAGTCAAAGGAGGCAGGACGATGAAGAAGATAACTACCGCTGTGCACGACCCATCCAGCGTCTAGCTCTTCATTTCTACAGTAAACAAAACCTCTGGAAGAGAGTAACACATAAAAACAAGTTAGAGGTGATTTGTAGAAATGTTTACTTCTGATGAGTTTTGCCAGCATACAAACATTATACACTATACTTCAGTTATCTCTCAGAACTACAAGAAATAACATTGTATGCAATTTATTTTTCTTCTTCTTGCTCTGTGAACATGCAAACATTGACACTTTTTTTTTGGTATGATGATGATATTATTATGATTTTACTCATAATCTTACACTCCAGTTCTCATGTTAGCTCTCACTCTCCAGTGTTCTGTATTGTTGAAAGATTTATAATCACACTCTTGATGTCACCTAAATGAGAATGGGTTCCCCTTTTGAGTCTGGTTCCTCTCAAGGTTTTTTCCTCATAAGATCTAAGGGAGTTTTCCTTGCCACAGACACCATGGCTGCTCATCAGGGATAAATACACACCCTTCACCTTAACTGTTAAATGCTGTAAAGTTCATACCTCAAGGTTCCATGAAGGCCTGAGCCAAGCTTGCTCAACCCTCTACCAAACGAGTTAGTGGTATAAAGATATAATCCATCGGTTGCCAAGCAGCGCCCTAAGTCTGTGTCTGAAAAAGAGACAGAGTGAAGAAGAAACACCAAAATAAACATCTGAAATGTATTAACTCTTTCTCAAAGTGCACCTGTATTCACTTCAACCAGTGGAATAGAAATCGAATTATACTTATTTTCAAAAAGAATTAACAAACTAATTATTTTAGCACTGCAGTTACATTAGTCAGGAAAGCATTGTGATGGGGCATGGGAGGGGTGTGAAGCAAACAGTTATAATAATAATTTGTTACATTTATATAGCGCTTTTCTGCAGCACTCAAAGCGCTTTACATATGAAAGGGGGGATTCTCCTCAACCACCACCAATGTGCAGCATCCACCTGGATGATGCGACGGCAGCCATATTGCGCCAGAACGCCCACCACACACCAGCATATTAGTGGAGAGGAGAGTGATATAGCCAATTAATATGAGGGGATGATTAGTAGGCCAGCGGGCAAGTTTTGGCCAGGATGCCAGGGCACACCCCTACTCGTTTTCGAAAGACATCTTGGGATTTTTTAATGACCACAGAGAGTCAGGACCTCGGTTTAACGTCTCATCCGAAGGACGGTGCTTTTTTTTTTTTTTTTTTACAGTATAGTGTCCCTGTCACTATACTGGGGTGTTAGGACCCACACAGACCACAGGGTGAGCACCCCCTGCTGGTCTCACTAACACCTCTACCAGCAGCAACCTGGTTTTTCCCAGGTGGTCTCCCATCCAAGTACTGGCTAGGCTCAACCCTGCTTAGCTTCAGTGGGCTAGCTGTCTTGGGCTACAGGGTGATATGGCTGCTGTTCACACCTCAACACCTTAACTTTGGTACAGAGATAAAATGGACGAAACAACAAAACACAGTGTATACTACAGTGTAACTGGCACGTTACAAGAACAACATTTAGGCTGATAAGAAAATATTTACCAAAAACTGCAAAAAAATAAAAAATAAAATACTATATATGCGTAGCATTGTAACTGTTTATTTTCACAAGAGGTTATTTGTTTGTTGGTGAGAATGGTATTAAAAACTAAAACATACAGCAAATACATATTTTTGACTGCGACTATCCAAAAACAGTCTAATATACACAGTGTGATAAAACTACACTTATCTGCTGTAGTGTTATGCGGAGATATGGAGGCGGAAGCCGAAATACCAGCAAACAGAGTTTTAATTCAGAAAAAGGCAAAGCCAACACAAAACACTCACACCGGATACGGAGAGTCACAAACCGAAAGTATACAACCGCTCGGGACGAGTAATCCACAGATGCGCGTGGGAGAGCGCGGTGCTGGGCAGGAACATAGAAACTTAATCCACACTGAGAACACAAATGCAGCCGTACCGGGAGGATCGGGGTAATCCAGGGTGCGCTCCGGAAGGGTAAGCGCAGCCGTGGAGATAGAGCAGTCCGAGAAAACGGGTACGTAGCGGAAACACGCACATGAACCTAAGCGAACATGCATGAACATACAATAACGGAGCGTGAGTGTGGGTGAGTGAGCGGTTTATATGGGAGCCGGGAGTGAGTGAGTAACGCACTTCAGCTGTGCCTGATTTGCACTGCGAGCTTGGGAGCACGCGGAGGCAATGACAGCCACTGAAGGGGACCTGGCAGGTGGATTCCTTGTAGGGATCCCTTGTAGGGATCTTTTTTTTATCATTTCTGTCTGTTTTCCATAATAAAATCTGATGGTTTTTTTCCCCACTGTCGGATCAAATGGCCTGTCATTTTTTTATTTGCATGTAATTACTATTTCTAGGGAAAAACTAAAGTACGACTCAGTAATGACTGCTGAAAGAATGTTGAAAGCTGACACCCTTGTTTAACATTTTAAACAAAAAGCACAAATTCACCAACGTTGACAAGACTGCAGCACTGACGCGATCAGCAACAGTCCTACCTTTACTCTCTGTTCCTGCAGCACTACAATCTGGTGTGGGAAGCATGTCCTCAAAACCCCAGGAGACATTGTGCTTTCCCCCCAGCAAACAGGATGGGGAACCTGGACCCCCCTCCAGAAGAATCAATCTGAGACAAAGGAGATGAACATATTAAAATTCATGTTTAAGTGTTAAAAGTGTCATGTTTGAAGTTCTTTGTGATTTGTGCAGTTGCTTTAACATTATCTGAGCTTATTTGCTTATTAAATCATAGGCTTTATGCTGCACTGAATAGGTGGTATTCTTCTTTGATATTATAATACATAAATATATAATAAACTAGAACATGACCCAGTGTTCGACTCCCCTCGCCGGGCCGAGTGTTTAGACGTGTCACATGCCTGTGTCGCCAGAGTTTTGCCGTTTCGCATTTTTTTGCACGTTTCCGCCCAGTGCTGCATCGATATGGCACTCCACTGGAGAATCCCCAGACCATGCCAAGTGTCGCACATCCGAGTCAGAGTGAAATTAGCTAAGCTAATAGGTTTGTGCGGTGGGCGTGGCCTATCTCTGTGTCGATTGTTTTGCCATATCACAAGACTATTTCTGAGCACGTTCATTTTGTAGCCTATTTGTGCTAATGGTGGGGGCTAAAGGTGACGTCACTATATCACCCACAGTTCAACTCTCTATGCTGGGCTGAGTCCATTGATATGTCACATGTCCCCTTCCTGTATTTTTGTAACCCCGACCACGTTGTTGCCCATGCCCCCCTTCCCCCATTGAGTGTGGGGTTAGAGCATCTCCCATAATGCAATTCCCAGCACCAGGCTGTCTGGTTTAATGTATGGCATGCCCGGGGTCTGTGGGCTTTGCCCCGGCTCATTCACTTCATGTGTGTCAATGTTTGTGAATCTTAGCTGTTTCCCCATTCGTTTTTATGGGGTGATTAATTGCACCCTACCCATCGTTCACAAGGTTATCGATGAATGCGGGGAGAACGAGCACGATCTACTGTTCCCCCCTAGATGAGTGGGTATGTCGTACAAGCGTGCGGTGCGAATGTGGGCCGAACAAAGGAGCGTCGGATTCCCCATTAAGTTCCTATGGGGACTGAATTTTGCGAGATTCCCAGAATTCTGAGCAGTTCTGGGGTTCAAGGGGCAAATGGTTGCGACCCACTCAGTCTCCCGTACTAGTGGATATGCCATGTGTGCATGTCGGATGCTCGAGGGTTGAGATATCACATACGTGTTTTCTGCCCCATTAATTTTCTATGGGAAAAAATTTGCCCTTTTTGATCATGTGATCAAAAACGGCTCGGGCAAATCCTTAGAAAAGTAAGAGCACAACTCCCCCCGACCAGATTGCAGGATTTGAGGTATCATTCGTGGTGCTGGGGCAAAAACTGCGGAACGAGATACGCGGCGAAATTTTGTTCGGAACAATTTGCAAGATTGCAATAATCAAGTTTCACTAAATATTATAATAGAAGATATTTCTAAATCATTTAGTATTTTTAAAGAGTAATATTTCTTACGCAAATTATTTGTAACAGTAAAATAGTAGTTTCATCACCTAAATGATTATAAAAGGGGTTAATAAGCCTGACCTGTAGAGGACATCTGCAACAGGAAGCTGCCCCAAGTCTGTCTGCTTCTGTAGCAGATGAACAGTGTGAATGAATGTCTTCAGAGAGCCCCTGGATACAAAAACATGGATTAATCAACATGCTTGCTTTTTACAGAAATAAAAACTAATTCATTATTTCCAATGTTTGAATTATATACAAACCAAACTGTGACTTTGGCATTTAACTGGTCAAGTCAAGTATGTACATAAATCCAAAGTGTGTACAGGTGAATGGTCACATAAATATATCTATATAAATATAAAATGTACTCATTTAGCTGTCTATAAAAACATACATCTTTTCTATGCATTAACTACATACAGAGTTTAGCATATCCTGTTGTAGATAGTTTAAGGGGACTCCCTTCAGTTTCATCTTCAGGGAGTAAAATCCACATTGCTCAGATGAGTTATGATCTGGTTGACTTGACTAAATAAAAACATTATTTTTTCACCCCTGAAACAATTCTTTGTTGTTCTGGCCATGTTTCACAAATGACCTTCAGTTTAGAATTCAGAACAGATCTTTTCTTTCTCCATTCTAGCACATTTGCATCACTTTAGCAGAGATTTACTTTGGGTATAGAAGTTTTGTGGCTTATATTCTTTTGCTAATTTCAAGAGGACCTTCGGCAGTTGAGTGTTTTTCTTAAATTTTACTTGAAGATCTGATCTTCATTTAACAATATCATAAGTCGGTAAGGAACTAGTAACACCCTCGATAGCATCAGTGACAGTGGCACTCCTCCCCATCCCCTCCTTAGCTAAAGCTAAGAGAAGACATTCAGTGTTATTTATTGTTTAAACAATAATTTAACAGGACATTTATAAGTAACAGTTAACTCTCGTCAGTTACCTGTTCAAATATTTTTTGTTTACCTAAAATTGTGCTACCATTTAACAGATCTTTATATAAATACCAGCAATTCTAAACTTTCATCTCATATTCATGTTTTAATAACAAACACAAAAGTGTTTAGCAAAACAAACAGAAATGTGTTTTTTTTCCAGAAATTACCATTCCAATAGTTTCGGATAGAACTGTATGTTATTAAGTTGATTTAGATTGATTATTGATAATGGTTATTGATTCAATAACGGTATAGGGTTTAAATGAGACATTAGTAACACTGTAACCTGTCACACTTGCAGTTAGTATCAAATACAAATATTTAGCAGTAAACAAATGATATTGAAAGTACCTGGCACATGCTAGCGCCACAAGCGCAGCAGCTGCATTCTCCCTCTGTCTCTGCGTCAGCAGTGGCTTTTCCTGTCTTACTGCTGCTTGCTCACCCCCCTGCTCCAACCATGAGCACAGAAGTCCTTCCAAGCCATTGAGGCAGTCAGCAGGCTCCTTGCCAAGGCTAAGTGGCTGGCAGTCACGCAGACATGCCAGCAGTACCTCAGCAGTGACACCAGCAAGTGCTGGGTCATGGTGAGTTTGAGACTGCAGCAGTGGAAAGATTAGCAATAAACCCACACGTGATGTGAAGGGAGCTTGATCTGAGTTGGAGGACAGTGGGGGGTGGTGATGGGATTGCTGGTACTGCTGCTGCAGGAGGCCCTGACGCTTCAGGATGGTCAGTGTCTCTTCATCAGCGCCTGTGCCAGTACCTGCTCCTGTGGTTGCACCGTCTCGCTCTTGCTGCTCCTCCAAGGCCACCTGTCGCTGTGCTCCCCACAGGCCTCGCAGGGCATTGAGCCGGTACTCCAGGAGACGTGCATAAGCATTGCTCTGGTTACCACAAACAGAACGCAAGCGCTCAGCTAACTCTACTGGATTCTTGGTTTCAAAAGTCAGGATCTAATACACAGAGAAAGTACAAAAACAAAAACCCATAATACACAGTTACAATAAAATCTGGAAGCACTTTATATATATATATATATATATATATATATATATATATATATATTTATAAATACATATATCATTATTTAAATTGCTCTTACTCATTTGTTTCCCTATAGTCACATCATTTTTTACATGACTGCAAAAATTAAAATAATAAAACATCACATTGACATAAGTATTCAGATGCTTTGCAATGACAAGTAAAATGTATCTCTTATTTCTCTGAATTATCTTTGAACTGTTTCTACACATTGATTGGAGTTCACCTTTGGTCTCTTGTCTAGACAAGATTTGAAAATGGATCCCCCTGTCAATGGCATTCATGTTTTAGATATAAAGTCAAACAGCTTAAAATGCATGTCTGAGAAAACACCAACTGAAGAAGTGAAATAAACTGCCTGCACAGCTCAGAAACAGGATTGAGTTGAGACACTGATCTGGGGAAGGCTGCAAAAATTTCTGCTGCACTGAGGGTTCCCAGGAGCACAGCATTTTCCATAAGTCTTCAATTATATAATCATAAAAAAACTGTTTGAGCTCTGCAACAAAATTAATTTAATAACCTGCTGGAACTCGAATATGCAACATCAATTATGTTATCTTAATTATTTAATTTAACAATACTTTATGCAGTAAAGCGCTCCCCTTCTGGCCAACTTGTGTGAAATTGCACCATTTACTAGTTGGCCCCTTCGAGGGGCTTTCAGGACAATAGCTCAGTATTAGCTCTGGCAAATGCCTGCTGAAACCTGAGATTTTTTTATGCAATCAGGTTATCAAAAAATCCACTTGCAGCAAGAGATGCAGCACACCAAATTTAAGCTCAATTGGACATACAGTTCACCTGAACACACTAATATATGGGAACTATAAAGAGATAATTCATAAACATAATTAACTGGTTTGGTGATTGTTGCTCAATGCTAGTTGTTAAAATGTCTGTTGAAATGGTGTAACAGCACACGTATTCCTACTGAACATTTCTAGGACAGAGCTTTCAGACACACCGAATGGGTATCGAATGCAATCCTTTTTACGTGATGAACATGGTCTCCGCCATGCACTTGAGTGCATTTTATTATTATTATTATTATTAAACTTAAAAACATACACAATAATGCACAGGGTATGTCACTGTGGTAACTCACTCTGTACTTGAAATAAGAAATAAAGACATTTATTAAATGATGATGAAATAAGTAGATAAAACAGAAAACATATAATTTTTAAATTAAATATTAAATGTAAAAACACACACACACACACACACACACACACACACACACACACACACACACATCTATATTACCCAAATGGGGTCTAACAAATATTTCTATTTATTTAATTTTATTTAATCAATTTAATCAATGATTACTTAATGTAATCAATATAATAAAAACGTGCATGGCATTAATTTCTTGTATTAATTTATTCAATTTCATTTTTATAAAATATTATAAAATTTTCTTTTTATTAATAATTTTATTTAATAAAGCATGCATTTTATTTTAAACTGTTTTACAAATGTAAACTGTTCAAATGGTGATCACAAATTTTAATAATAATAAACTGTGTTAATACAATTTTTTTATGCATTTCTTCATCCCTAACTGTACTGAAATTGAAACAAACTGTGACTTTAAAACAGAGGTACATACCAGACTAGAATTGAGTTTACCGTTACACCTCTGGTCTGTTGAAAACTGATTTACAGAAAGAGTTATAATATTTATGTGATGTGGTAAAATCCTCAGATTGATGCAGTACACCAAACATCAGCCCAAGTGGAATCTTGGTTCCTGAGAAACAATTATTTGAACTTAACTAGAAAACCTATGAAAAAAAATAGCACCCCCTGCTGTCCCCAGCATCCCGCCCTCCCACCATTCCCCACAGATCCCACAACAGTTCAGTTTGACCAGTTATACAGTTCTTAAGAAACAGTTATCTACAGCCCCAACCTTTGCACACAGAAACGTAATATATATTCTCTATATATTCTCAGTTTGGTTCCAAACCATACAACTAATCAGACATTACCAGCTCCAACTCATTAGAACTGATTGAGGTGTGGTGACCATTTTGTTTAGAAATGAAAACATTTATAACATAGCAAGCAATAGCAAGCAGGGCCCAAGCAGTTATAGCAAACATCAGTCCCTGTGGCCAGTCCTGGCAAAAACGACAACGCATGAACATCCACACAGAAATGTTCCTAGTAAAGTCATTTCACTCTGCTCCAGAACATGAGGAATCTGACATGAAAATGAATGTCATATAAAGAGGTGACTAATAGAGAATCGTTGTGTTATTGCATAAAAAATGAAAGCTTTAGGAAGTGCTGATTAAAGCTGTAAAAATGTAAATCCAACATCTGAAAAAGCTTTGCTGTGTCGTTGCTTACAGAAACAGGTTGCATATATTAACATTGTGGTTGCTACCCATATTTGGAACATTTCTATAAAGAAATCTCTCACGCTTAAAAAAACAAATGAGACTGTATCATAACTCTGCTATGCTTGCATGTGAAAGTCTTGTTTGGGAGAAAGTGCTATATTGCTATATTTCCTATTGATAAATTTAAAAAACTACATTGAAATGTCAAGACTTTGTCGTAGAGCATTGTGGCCATTTAAAAGCATTGAATGACTTTACTGAAAAAGACCTTTTAGAACACACAATGCAATAAGACTGGACACTTCTCTAAAGAAATTCATAGAATTGAATCCTGAACAGCCCTCAGTGTACTGCGTGTCCACTACATACGCCTCTGCTCCATAGGGTTCATTTGTTTCAAAACATTACTTCTCTTTCACTACAATTTATATTTGGATTTAAACATTGTACATCGTTTTGCTTGAAAAGGCGCAGTGTTACACTGCAGTCTGTCTGTCATGTCTCACTTTGGTAACATTTTCTTCTTCAACACCGTGTGTCCTATTGCTATTCCATTATCTTCCATCTATCTCTTATAGGGTTATTACGGTCCTCTGGAGGCTCAGGTTACAAATCACTGCAGACTCAGTCATGCTAAACTGCAGTCAAGTGCTATAGATATGTTCAGATTTGTTTAGACACGATTAACATCCTAAAAAATAAAGGGACAGTACTTTATCCCATGCATGACAATACACATTGCAGAAATGTGTTTGGATAATTAACTTAATACTTAAAAACTTCAACTTTAAATAAATGTTCTACGTAATACAGAGGTCAACAGTTTGTTTTAAAGAAATACCAGGCTGTTTCCATTAAGAGAATGCAAGTATACTGTAAATAGTAAATAAATAACTTTTGGATAAGAGCACGAGCCACTGGTCTGAAGTGTCAGGAATGAGCTGCTCGTCTCGCTATATTTAGAAGAAAGATGCTGATGTCCACACAAAGCGCCCTGACCAGCCAACATGTCTGCACCAACTGCACTGAAAAGCCCTGAGACATGACCGATCTCATGACCTGAGACATGACCGATCTCATGACCTGAGACATGACCGATCTCATGACCTGAGACATGACCGATCTCATGACCTGAGACATGACTGATCTCATGACCTGACCTCAGCAGATCCGATTATTTTCCCATTTGTAATCGAAGCACACCAAACTGTAACACTGATGATGTTACTTCACTCCCTGCGTGGCTGAAAAAAAAACTGCTAACATCATGCTCCAACACCAGATTTCAGGTGATCTGCAGGATCTGATAGCAGGTGATCTACATTTTTTATCTACACAGATTATGAGATTGGATAGCTGGATAGGTTACTGTCACTTGGCTCATATCTGATTGTCTCCCGTTATACAAAGTGAACAAAAAGCTTATGTAACAGAGCCTGTGCTAATCAGTTAGCTACGAGAACTTGGATAGGTTTAGCGAGGAAGCCATAGAACCAGCAGGCTCCCCTGCTCCACGCGTTCCCCTAGAATCCTCCCGGATTGCGGAATAAACGGACGGTCTGTCTGCAGTCTGGATCACCGGCTCTGACAGAGGCGTGTTTACACTATAAGCATCCGCCTGTCAGCTGTAGCTGAAAGTCCACACCGGTAGCCCTGAACCTCCCCCAACGCCTGAGCCTGGCCTGGCCTACCTCTACCCGTGTCATCCCCAAGCCAACAACACACGATCGTTCAAGTCATAGTTTAAACGACGAACAAGCAAAGGGTCAAGTTTACCTCCTGCTCGGTGTCGCCCTGCTCCGAGACTCCAAGCTCGCTGGGTAATTCGGCGAGGTCGGTGACCCGCATCAGCCCATCGTGAAGGAAAATAGTCTCCTCCTTCACGGACAACCACTGGGTCGAATCCAGGGCTCCTGATCCCATCTCTCTCTCTGCAGAAAACCCTGAACGTGACGAACATTAAAAACTTTAAGTACCCGACCTGTCGACTATGTTCTAGCCAGCGGTAAACATGATGCTGTCATCCAGTAATGAGATCGAGGAGGTAAAGCGGCAGCGGTTTCGGCTCCGCCCGTGCAGGCGAGCGCTCTGCCTTCAGCCCCAGCACACAGAGCCGAGCCGCTTCTCCGCTCCAGCTAGCAGCCCTCACTCCCGTCCTTCACACTGGCTGTCAGATTTACTCTCCTTCCCGGTGCAATGCAGCCTGAACAACAGCAAACGCAATATCTATATAGTGCTGTAATTATACAACACTTGTTTGTCTATTTGTAAGCTAGAGATAAACCTGGTCTGGTATCAGTGTGACGCCATGATGCTATATTATTGGAAGCCGAGGTTTCCCAGCGTGCACTGCGGTTTTGCATAAACACAGTTAAACAGCACCAATGAGAAATGGACTGAAGCTGTACAGAGCAGGTCAGATCCTCTTACACAAGAACCATCTGAGATAGAATTCAACATGAATTATCAGTCCAAGCTCTGAAGTACCTTCTAATTATTATACAACATTATTAGATTATTCGTTATTTATTTATTACATAAATATGTATTAAATATTCATTTATATTCAACTTTACTTTAATATGTGATAATAATAACAATAATAATAATAACAATAACAATAATAATAATAACATATTTTAATAGTAAAACTAGAACAAATATTTTATACTACATATTATATTATAATGTTGTTATATTGTAAATAATGTTGCATTATGAAGAGGCATCCAACATAAAATATGTGTCGAATCAAATATGCGGATCAAGAACCAGAATTTCATACCGGACCGGTCGAGGCCCGGCTTACCAACAACCGCCACAGGTATCGTTAGCCAACAGGGTACCGGTGGAAAACGGGCTACTGCTGGCCAAAGGAGGAGAAGGAGAGATGGAAGACATCTACAGAGACGGCAGGAAAAGGAGAAGTGGAGGAGATTAGAGGTTAGGTTGGGCACTTTAAATGTTGGTACTATGACTGGTAAAGGGAGAGAGATAGCTGATATGTTGGAGAGAAGAAAGGTGGATATGTTGTGTGTTCAGGAGACCAAGTGGAAAGGGAGTAAGACCAGGAACATTGGAGGTGGCTTTAAACTGTTCTTTCATGGTGTGGATGGAAAGAGAAATGGTGTAGGGGTGATTCTGAAGGAAGAGTACAGTAAGAGTGTAGTGGAGGTGAAGAGAGTTTCTGATAGGGTGATGAACATGAAGCTGGAAGCTGAAGGGGTGATTACATATGTCATCAGTGCTTATTCTCCAAAAGTGGGTCGTGAGATGGAGGAGAAGGAAAAATTCTGGAGTGAGTTAGATGAAGTGGCAGATGGTGAACCTAGAAATGAAAGATTGGTGATGGAAGAAGACATTAATAGGCATGTAGGTGAAGGGAACAGAGGTGATGAGGAGGTGATGGGTAGGTATGGTCTTAAGGAGAGGAATGTGGAAGGGCAGATGGTCGTAGATTTTGCTAAACGGATGGAAATAGAAGTGATGAACACTTATTTTAAGAAGAAGGAGGATCATAGGGTGACCTATAAGAGTGGAGGAAGGTGCACACAGGTGGACTATGTTCTATGATGCAACCTGAAGGAGATTGGAGACTGTAAGGTGTTGGCGGGGGACAGTGTAGCTAAACAGCATCGGATGGTGGTCTATAGGATGGTTTTGGATGTATAGAAGAAAAGGAGGAGAGTGAGGACTGAAAGAAGAATAAGATGGTGGAAACTAAAGGAGGAAGACTGTAGTGTGAGTTTGAAGAGGTGCTGTATGATCATATATGATAAGGGAGACAGCTAGAAAGGTATTTGGTGTGACATCTGGAAATAGAAAGGAAGAAAAAGAGACTTGGTGGAATAAGGAAGTGCAGGAGAGCATAATGAGAAAGAAGTTGGTGAAACAGATTTGGGTGAAGAGGGGTATAGCAAAAGCCTAAATAAGGAAATGTGTTGACATGTGAGGAGAGTGTGTTAAGAAGATGGAGGGAGTATTTTGAGCAGCTGATGAATGAGGAAAATGAGAGAGAGAAGGTTGGATGGTGTGGAGATGGTGAAGCAGGGAGTGGATAGGATTAGTAAGGGGGAAATGAGAGCAGCGATTAAGAGGAAGAGTGGAAAGTCAGTAGGACCAGATGACATTTGTGGAGAAGCGTGGAGATGTTTGGGAGAGATGCAGTGGAGTTTTTAACTAGATTGTTCAACAAGATTTTGGAAGGTGGGAAGATGCCTAAGAAATGGAGAAGGAGTGTGCTGGTACCGATCTTTCAGAATAAGGCAGATGTGCAGACCTGCAGTAACTACAGGTGACCATCTGTGAGCAACAGTATGATTTCATGCTGAGGAAGAGCACCACAGACACATTATTTCCTTTGAGAATGTAGTGTGACAGCAGTGAAGTGTGCAGTAGGTAGTGTGATGGACAAGGTCAGACAGGAGTCTCCATGGACTATAATGTTTGTGGATGATATTGTTGTTTGTGGTGACAGTAGGGAGCAGGTTTAGAAGAGCCTGGAGAGGTGGAGGTACACGCTGAAGAGAAGGGGAATGAAAGTCAGTAGGAGTAAGACAGAGTACATGTGTGTGAATGAGAGGGAGGGCAGTGGAGTGGAGGGAGAAGAGGTGGAGACAGTGGAGGAGTTTAAGAACCTGGGGTCAACAGTGCAAAGCAATGGAGAAGTGTGTTAGAAAAGTGAAAAAAAGAGTGCAGGCACGGTGGAGAAGAGTGATAGCAGGAGGGATTTGTGATATAAGGGTAAAGTATTGAGTAAAAGTGCTAAATTATTTTCCTTCAAAAGTATCCAAGTACTATGATTTATAATGACAATAATGTCCTATTATCCTCTTGTCTATTGTTCTCTTGCTTAAACAACTCGGCTTATCCTAAGTGTCTGAAGGAGTGATACAGAAGGTCTTTTCTCCCTGCTGCGATTAGACTTTACAATCAAAGCTGTCCCTGTAAACCGTCACCATAATACACACTGTTATTACTGTTTAACTGGGTAATAATACCACCTATGTGCAATATTACCTGCAGTACGTGCAATACCACCTGTATGCAATACTACCTGCAATACCTACTTTTTTTTTTCTTATTTGTATTTATACATTGTGCTGTGTATATACTGTATACTATAGTATGTGTCTAGGTTCCCTGGTAGTCTAGTGATTAGGATGCGGCGCTCTCACCGCTGTGGCCCGGGTTCGATCCCCGTTCAGGGAAAAGACAACAATCTATTAATAGAATGATATTAATGAGTCAAACACTGCTTGATATCTATTTAAATTATTATAAGTCTAAAACCTTCTTTTTAATTACTTTAAAAATTACGCAAATAAGGACACGGGTGTTGTGGCAAGTTAAAGCCAGGATTAATAATTCATTTATTACTCTTAAAACTGACGCTGTATGTTCATGCTAAGTAGATACCACCAAGCGGCAATGGCGTTTCCAGGCCCTGGGTGAACCACGCCATGACCCAAAGTCTCCCCCATTGATTAGTTTAACCTTTGAAAAGCTCCTCTCTGCTTCAGCTACTGTCACTGGATGAGTAAGACATTCTCAGAGCAGTCCACAAGTTTGGATACATTTTTGAGAGCATTATATACACTGAGGAAAATAAGTATTTGAACACCCTGCTATTTTGCAAGTTCTCCCACTTAGAAATCATGGAGGGGTCTGAAATTGTCATCGTAGGTGCATGTCCACTGTGAGAGACATAATCTAAAAAAAAAAAATCCAGAAATCACAATATATGATTTTTTAACTATTTATTTGTATGATACAGCTGCAAATAAGTATTTGAACACCTGAGAAAGTCAATGTTAATATTTGGTACAGTAGCTTTTGTTTGCAATTACAGAGGTCAAATGTTTACCGTAGTATTTCACCAGGTTTGCACACACTGCAGGAGGGATTTTGGCCCACTCCTCCACACAGATCTTCTTTAGATCAGTCAGGTTTCTGGCCTGTCGCTGAGAAACACGGAGTTTGACCTCCCTCCAAAGATTCTCTATTGGGTTTAGGTCTGGAGACTGGCTAGGCCATGCCAGAACCTTGATATGCCTTGACCCATCTTCAATGCTCTAACTGAGGGAATGAGGTTGTTCCTCAAAATCTTGCAATACATGGCCCCGGTCATCCTCTCCTTAATACAGTGCAGTCGCCCTGTCCCATGTGCAGAAAAACACCCCCAAAGCATGATGCTACCACCCCAATCAGAATTTTAGCTGATAGACAGGTGTTCAAATACTTATTTGCAGCTGTATCATACAAATAAATAGTTTAAAAATCATATATTGTGATTTCTGAATTTTTTTTTTGTCTCTCACAGTGGACATGCACCTACGATGACAATTTCAGACCCCTCCATGATTTCTAAGTGGGAGAACTTGCAAAATAGCAGGGTGTTCAAATACTTATTTTCCTCACTGTATATGTGTGTGTGTGTGTGTGTGTGTGTGTGTGTGTGTATAAATATCACCCTAAATGCAATTAAATACACGTCATTGTGCACAATTAATCAAACTCTCAAAACAAAGAACCATGCTGTAGAACTCCTTGTTCTACAGCTATCCTTGTTATCCTTATAATATATGTCTTTTAAATGAGCCTTTTAAGCTGCACTGGAGATTCCTCTTACTGAACTCAGTTCAGGACCTTTTCAGTACAATCACAGAAAACCTTTATGACATCACCTCAATTAAAGGTAACCAAATGTATAAGTGCTATTTTAACTACAATCCAACTAGACTAGTGTTACATTTTTATCATGCCCGGACAAAAATGTAAATTGGAGAGGTTTCCTATAAAAAAAAAACTAAACTAAAACTGTTCCTGATTGGGCTAGAAGACATAGTATCCAGAGATGTGTGAGCCCAGATAAAGACCTTCTGTATACCTTACATACTCATTGTAAAGATCCTATAGACACTGACCAGACAACAGGAATGTGTTTAGATAACCAGTGTGAGGCCCATTTCAATACTAACATCGGCCACTTTAAATCATTTATGATTTAGTGCCTTATACCATAACATAGGATGTTCTTCATGGGAGCAGGATCAGTGATATAAACTGCTAATGAACAGATAAAAAAAAACTAATTTTATTTGATTTCATCCCTACATACATATAATCCTTCATCCTTATCACTCCAATCAAGAACTTTATGGCTTGTCTTACCATCCTCATCAAACATAGAAACATACAAAGTAGAATTCCATCAATTCAACATACAATATAATAATCAATCATAAATAAATTCTTAGTCTTCTCAGAAAAGCTTGGTATAGCAGTTATTTCATGTTTTCCAAGACATAATGAGGCTAATGTTTCTCAGTGTTTGTTTAATATCATGTGTATAAATGGTATTATCAGGTATATGTAACAGTTTCCCCTCTCTAAATGATGTGTTCAAAGAGAATAAGGAAAATTTGGAGTGTAATTACAACTATGCATATATATAGTTAAAGAATTTAGATCTAGAGCAGGTATCAGGGTAAGCTAAACATAACAGTCGAGTGAGTCATATCTTCACCCCGGAGGTGTCCCCCTTTCTACTATAAAGAAAGGATCTTTCCATGGGCTCTCAACTATTTCAGCCCTAAGTACTTACTTAGGAAGGCTTCTTAGGCCATTAGACCAATTAGTGCACAAATTAAGCGGCAATACTTTGATCTTCCTGTGTGAATCCATTGTGACTAATAATCAGTCAGAACTCCTGTTCTAGTGATGGCTAGAACACGTGATGGACCCAGATACTTCAGCTCACAGACCACAAAACAAAAGGGTGTGTTGGCTTATCTGTGGGCAGAGGGAGATTTAGTAAAACATCAACACTGATAGAATAACATTTTCAACCAGGGCAGAAACGTAGTCGTCCGCCATCACTTCCAGGTTACCTATCCCATAAGGGCCGGCTCATTAGAAATTCAAAAGGTGACAGTTTAGTTGTTGATGATGTGATCATTCGTATTACTGTGAGTACTGCAGGGAGAACAACAGTCCCATTTCGGCCTGTGTCAATGCAGGCTTTAGTAACACGTTCCTTAATGGTTCTGTTTGTTCTCTTTACCACTCCAGCTGATTTTGGGTGATAGGGAATATTAAAATAACAATCAATTGCTAAGTTTTTAGCCAATATTTGTGTCACTTTAGAAGCAAAAAGTGTGTCGTTGTCGCTTTCAGTCACACTAGGAATACCAAACCTAGAGATGATCTCTTTCGTTAATATGTTTACAACTGTTTTAGCATTTTCTGTCACACATGCAAACGCTTCTGGCCACTTACTGAATCTGTCAACTTTAACCAACAGGAATCTCAAATTCCCTACAGGTGACATATGTGTAAAATATCTGTAGGTGTTGGAAAGGGGCTTCAGGAAAAGTAAGCGCAGTATGTTGTACAGGTCAATGTATGTTAGTTTCAGCACAAGTCAAACATGAATCCAACACTAGCTTGGTTGTTTTAACTACATCAGCAATACAGTATAATGCGTTTATAGCCTGTATGACTTTAGCTATGCTTATATGTGACATCCCATGGTAATACTTCACCAACACTATTAAAGCTAGTTTAGGCAGAGACGACATCTCTAATGATACCAGAAGAATCTGATTTAAATTGTTTAGAAGCCCAATACTTTTGTCCTCCTCAGTAGGCTGACTCTGAAGTAGTTGTAGAGCAGTGGTCCCCAACCTTTTTTGTGCCACGGACCTGATTATTGTCAGACAATATTTTCACGAACCGGCCTTTAAGATGTGGCGGATAAACACAACAAAATAAAATGATACGACCGACATAAAAACTGGTATTTTCCAAATATAATAATTAACGTGAATCCACTATGTTGTTTTTTGTTTATTTTGCTCGCTTGGGGGTTTGAATTTAGCAGTAATGTATTATGTGTTAGCGGCCGGAGCCCCTTTAAGAAGGTAGCGGATGGAGGTAAGACATGTGACCGAGGCATCATGACATGCATCAAGAGTGAGTCATAGACAGATGTGGAGGAGAGAATCCGGGAATTTTCCAAAATAAAACATTGTTCAGAATCAGATAATCAATAAAACGGAAATAATGTAAGTTATGTATTCTTTCTGTGCTGCCCGGTACCAATTGACCCAATTGAGTCCGCGGCCCGGGGGGTTGGGGACCACTGCTTTAGATCAATATCTGGTATACTGGAGATATGTGTCATCATCGGGATGTCAGGACTTGGGTGTATGTGTTCAAATCTGCTGCTTCCTTAGCTACTGTATCTGCTAATGGGTTTCTTTGAATTTTCTTTAAATCACCTGTGGCATGTTCTTTAACCTTAACTATGGCCACTTTGGCGGGGAGTTGAAATGCATTTAAAATGTCGCCTATGAGATTAAAATATGTCATAGACATTCCATCAGCTGTTTTAAAATGTCTTTGCTTCCAAGTTTTGGCAAAATCGTGCACAATACTATAAGAATACAGTGTATCAGTGTATATAGTCACTGCTTTAACTTCAGACAGCTGACACCAACTCTGCAGCTTGTGCAGATGTGTATGGTAAGATTTAGTTTTAACTATTTCATCAGGTAATCTTACAACCGCATATCCACATAAATACACAACATCAGAACACGAACCATCTACATATAGGCAATCTCCCTATTCCAGGGCCATATTTAAAAGATCGGGCTTACAAGAGGTCTTTTGTTTAATGTACAGTCAGGTCCATAAATATTGGGACATCGACACAATTCTAACATTTTTGGCTCTATACACCACCACAATGGATTTAAAATAAAAAGAACATTGACCTTTAACTGCAGACTGTCAGCTTTAATTTGAGGGCATTTACATCCAAATCCGGTAACCGGTGTAGGAATTACAACAGTTTGCATATGTGCCTCCCACTTTTTAGGGGACCAAAAGTAATGGGTCAATTGGCTTTGCAGCTTTACCATGGCTAGGTGTGTGTTATTGCCTCATTAAACCAATTACAATTAGAAGATAAAAGGGTCCAGAGTTAATTTCAAGTGTGCTATTTGCATTTGGAATCTGTTGCTGTCAACTCTCCAAGATGAGATCCAAAGCGCCGTCACTAACAGTGAAGGAAGCCATCATTAGACTGAAAAAACAAAATAAACCTATCAGAGAGATAGCAAAACATTAGGCGTGGCCAAAACAACTGTTTGGAACATTCTTAAAAAGAATTAATGCACCGGTGAGCTCAGCTATACCAAAAGACCCGGAAGACCACGGAAAACAACTGTGGTGGATGACCGAAGAATTATTTTTCTGGTGAAGAAAACACCCTTCACAACAGTTGTCCAGATCAAGAACACTCTCTAGGAGTTAGGTTTATGTGTGTCAAAGTCAACAATCAAGAGAAGACTTCACCAGCGTGAATACAGAGGGTTCACCACAAGATGTAAACCATTGGTGAGCCTCAAAAACAGGAAGGCCAGATTAGAGTTTGCCAAACAACATCTAAAAAAGCCTCCACAGTTCTGGAACAACATCCTATGGACAGATGAGACCAAGATCAACTTGTACCAGAGTGATGGGAGGAGAAGAGTATGGAGAAGGAAAGGAACTGCTCATGATCCTAAGCATAACACCTCATCAGTAAAGCATGGTTGTAGTAGTGTCATGACGTGGGCATGTATGGCTGCCAATAGAACTGGTTCTCTTGTATTTATTGATGATGTGACTGCTGACAAAAGCAGCAGAATGAATTCAGAAGTGTTTCGGGCAATATTATCTGCTCTTATTCAGCCAAATGCTTCAGAACTCATTGGACGGCGCTTCACAGTGCAGATGGACAATGACCCAAAGCATACTGCAAAAGCAACAAAAGAGTTTTTTAAGGGAAAAAAGTGGAATGTTATGCAATGGCCAAGTCAATCACCTGACCTGGATCCGATTGAGCATGCATTTCACTTGCTGAAAACACAACTGAAGGGAAAATGCCCCAAGAACAAGCAGGAACTGAAGACAGTTGCAGTAGAGGCCTGGCAGAGCATCACCAGGGATGAAACCCAGCGTATGGTGATGTCTATGCATTCCAGACTTCAGGCTGTAATTGACTATAAAGGATTTGCAACCAAGTATTAAAAAATTGAAAGTTTGATTCATGATTATTATTCTGGCCCATTACTTTTGGTCCCTTAAAAAGTGGGAGGCACATTTGCAAACTGTTGTAATTGCTACACCAGTCACCGGATTTGGATGTAAATGCCCTCAAATTAAAGCTGACAGTCTGCAGTTAAAGCACAACTTGTTTGTTTCATTTTAAATCCATTGTGGTGGTGTATAGAGCCAAAAATGTTAGAATTGTGTCCATGTCCCAATATTTATGGACCTGACTGTATTTAAGACAGTCATGTGCCTCGTCAAAACCATCTAAATCAATAAACTCTAGCAGATCACGCAGCACTACTACAGCTGAATGCGGCTGAGAATAGGCTCATGGTTACATTTTCTGTTGCTAAGTGTGTGGTTTCATAACCAGACCTACGTCGTGCTGTCATATGTTGTGTGTTGAAGTTGTGTAAAATAGCTGTTACCTGATGTGAGGTTGCAGTATCAGTATGTGACAGCACCATTTTCTCAGCATACGGGACCATCAGAGCCACAGCAGCCACCGCACGCAAACCGCAAGCACGAAGGCATCCTTTGTGCTATGTTGTATAAAGATTTGGAAAAATTCGCACCAGGGAGATATCTGTAACCGTGTTCCTGGGCCAGAATCCCCGTACCACCACATTCGTGTACATAAAGGTGAAAAGGCTTAGTATAATTCAGAAGACCTAAAGCTGGAGCAGACTGTATAGCCTCCTACTCAACAGTAGTTAATCAGTCTAAAGAAGCTCTGCATCGGTTTCACAGTCTGAAGTCACAGTCTGAAAACATAGACACAAGCTGTACTCGGTCATGTGATATCTTATGTTGGCCTTCTGAGATCACATGGCCCAGATATGAGACCTTTCGCTTCACCCACTGTAGTTTCTGGTGTGAAGCTTTAATTCCAGCTTGAGCCAGGATGTTGCAGACAACCACTGACGCTTTGTGGCAGTCCTGCTCAGTCAGTCCTCAGGATGTCATCTGTGTATTGAAGGATGCAGGTTGTTTCTGGCAGGCGGACAAAGTTCTGTGCACTGCAGCGTAGAATATGGCTAGTGAGTAAACAAAGCCCTGAGGAAGACGTGTCCAGGTGAATTGACGTGTGAAAACATCTGTGACTTTGAGGCCAAAGGGACACTGAAGAAGACAGAACAAAGATCAAACACAGTCAAAATACTGTGAGATGCTGGTATAGAGTTAACAATGGTAGCTATGTCGAGCACCAAAGGAGCTAACGAATATTCCGTTAGCTCCTTTGGTGCTCTACGTAGCTACCATTGTACATTGTATTCGAATGCAACTACCAGAAACTATTTTATTAATCTCTCGTAAATCTTGTGTTAACCTCCAGGATTTTTTTATCTGCTTTTAAGACTGGATTAATTGGTGTGCTATAAAGTGAATGTGTCTTCATTAAAACATCTTGTGACAATAAATTGTCAATAACTAGAGCAATGCCAGCATTCTTCTTTTCTTACAACGGATATTGTTTAAAAAAAACAAAAATGGAGTGTTTTCAAGAGTGCATGATATGGTTTTAACTGGATTAAACCTGCCTCATCTTTGTGAGAGGCCAATCATTTAGTGTTAACTACACCTAAATTTGGTTCATCAGTCAGGACTTCTGTACTATCTTCAGACATTATCGCCTATATTAGACAGACTGTAAAAGACGTCTTCTAATTTTGCATCTTACGTCTAAGGTGAGGAAAACTTTGTCGTGGCAAATTCATCCCACCAGGGAAAATTGTCATCATTAATTGAACATTTATTGTATAACTTAGACACGAACACACATGCAGCCCTTTTTGGCTGACGAATGGGACAATCCCTGCAAGCAAGGAAATATCAAACAACTTACCTTGTGATTTCTCATCGGATATTGCTGGAAAGTATCTCACTTCTGACACCAAAACTTAATTCTTGGAGAGGTTTTCCATGCGATCTACGATGTCCGTGGTGTCTTTTCTGATCAGGGAAGACTCACACCGCACACAGAATGGCACAAATGTTCTTGTTCATACGTTCGTTTATTGCAGATAACAGACAAGTATATATACACACTGAAAAAACCTGAGTTAAAACTGTTCCTGATTGGGTTGGAAGACATAGTAACTAGAGATGAGTGATCCCAGACAAAGACCTTCTGTGTAACTTACATATTCATATTGTGAAGATCCTATAGACACTGAACAGACAACATCTTAATACTAACAACTACTTACGCTGTAATTGTTTTGTTCCTGCACACATTATGATAAACTACATACTATAAATTATAATGTTTGTATAATGTATAATGTATAATGCAGCTAAAATAAACATGATTGCTCTATGGGTAAAAGCACAGCAGGAAACAGCATAACTTAAGTGATATACAGTTATTAGCCTATTTCATAAAATGCATTAGCTTTTACTATCCTCATAACAAGATGAGTGATAGAGCTGCATACACAAGTTTAGCTTTTGCACGTTTCCCCCCTACTTCTTTCTTCTTTTTCTGAATTGGACTCCTGAATGTATTTTTTTATCCATAATTTTTGTTTGGATTCAGTTCTCCTTACTGACATGACGTCACCCAACCCCCGGCTCTTCTTTATGAGTATGAGCATGAGTGAGGGAACTTCTCGGAGCGGTGGGTGGAGACTCTGAGTAACGACCAATTCAAGGCTCTTCTCTGTTCTGGCACCGAGGTGGTGGAATGAACTTCCCCTAGATGTCCGTACAGCAGAGTCCCTGATTATCTTTAAGCGACGACTGAAGACCTACCTCTTCCTAAAATACCTACATTAGCACTTTCCAAGTTTGTAGAATTCGAGTTATAGTTAAATTGAGTTTGTAATCTTGCGTACCAGTGTAGATTTATTCATTACTAGAGATTTAAAGCAGGTTTGTACGTCGCTCTGGATAAGGGCGTCTGCTAAATGCCGCAAATGTAAATGTAACGACCAGGTACATTGACCGTCAAATGACATCATAAGTCATCATAAGACCGTACAAGTGAGCGGTAAACAAGAACATAAAAAACTATTGTATTTCTGCATGTTTAAGTTACAAGCTACCCATTCCACAAAGACACTAACGCACTCCCATACCATCTGAGATGCAAGCTTTTGAACTGAGTGCTGATAACAACTCAAATAGTCCCTTTTTTCTTTAGTCTGGAGGATGCGCCCTCCAGGGTTTCCAAAGAATAAAAATTTGATTCATTTTTAACTGTTTTAAATGCAGTGCTGCCTGAGGGCCTGATGATCACAGGCATCCAATATTGACTTTTTCCCATGCGCACAAATATTTCTCAAGATTCATTGAATAATTTTATGATATTACTGTACTGGAGATTATCAATGTACTGTAGATGATGAGATATTGAAAGTTTTCATCAATTTTATGTAGAGAAACATTATTCTGAAATTGTTACAAAAAATATAAATGGTTTATTTTTAGTAACTTTTAGCAACGTTTTGCTTTTGTTGCAGCCATCAAATTAATAATGACCCTGTTTTCCCTTAAAATGTTACATTTTCCTAGTTTGAACATATATGTTTTCTATTTTCTAATGTGAATAAAAATGGGTTTGTGAGATTTGCATTACATTCTGTTTTTATTTACATTTTACACAGCATCCAAACATTTTTTTTAATTGGGGTTATAGTATGCAAATCAAGAAAATTCCTAGCCCCTCAAAATTTGATAGATTTGAAGCAGTATTTATAATGATGATATATAAATTCCAAATTAATATATGTCAGTTAACCTCCAAAATAGTGTGCACAAGGTTTTCTCTTTTTTCTTTTTAATTCTTTTGGTTGAATTTAATTTAATTAATCACATTAATTGTGGAAAAAAGTCCTGACTTGCTTTATCTTGGCTTCTGCACCTTTAAGATTCGTTTTTATATTAATTGTACTTAATTGTCCCTAAATGTTTTGCATTGCATCATACAAAAAACAAAGTTCTTTCAAAATCAGGGTTTGAGTTTATTATAAAAGTCACATTGTACATACAGGTTTAATATAATTTTAAAGCATACAGTACATGTTATTAAAACAAACAAATAACAAATGTGTACATTTATTTTGTATTTATATTATTCAGAGGACATTGTTAGAATGTTTATACTTTTTAAAATCTGTATTTACCAGTTGGTCAAGCATTATGCGTTACATGATTGAGGCTTCTATGATGTAAAATTCGAATACAACGTTTGTATAGTTGTTTAGATCCTCTTTTATTTGTAGATATTTTTCTATTTTTAACTGAAACCTGACCTCCCAGTTTGATCAGTGATGACTTTAACTCTGTGGCCTTGAAAAGAATGGCAGAGCATCTAGAAACATAAAAAAAAGAAAAATTGTCACACAGTAAAGGTAAAAAGAAAAAAAAAAAAACAATAATTATTTGTTTTTTTTCTGATTTTACCAGTGTTTCTGTTTCACCCAGGATTCTTTAACTTTAAACTTTATGTTATCCAATAAAATCCAAATCCATGTTTTTTTGTATTAGGCTCATTAACAATGTCTCATCAACCGAAACATGAACAAACATCTAACCTGGCCTGAATACACTCTGAACTGAAAACATGTCAATTTTGAAGTCCTTCTCTGGTCCCACCTCACCAGACACTGGACCATCATTTCCCATACCAAACCCATTCAACTTCAGGGGTTAGCATCAAATCCATACTTTAACCCACCAAGAACTATCAATTTTCATCACAGCTATAAGCAAGTTCCCATCATCATTGGATGCACGTTTCTTGGGATGCACATTTACAACCCACAATTATGCCAGGCAGAGACTAATGTTTTTGTGCAGGTTACCTCACTGTTATAAGATAAAATTCTCAGAAGCCCATAGCTTTTGGTCACAGATTCTGACTGTTAACCATGCATTGAGGATTGGGGATTAAATCCAGTCACCATAAAGGTTCATTACTGCCCTCTACTGGTTCTATCAGCCCCAGAGCAAATCCGAGAGGCATAAATATTTAGTAGTTCAAGCTAAACCCTGGGCATCGTGCTTAATAGCCTCTCTTGCATGCCTTTATTCATTGTCTAAGATTATTTCATTGTCTTAGACATGCAGGGCAAGTTTGTGATCACCTACACAGACAATAAACAGTGTGAACCTATAGAGACCCATATAGTTCAACAAGAAGCTAAAAAGACAAAGCCAGCTGTACATTAAAGCTTAAAAATGTCACTAGTGTAGAATTTTAATCCTGTGTTATGTGTTATATACTGTATGTACAATGACAGGATTCTGATATAAAACAACAAGGTAGACACTGTCACTCCTATCACAGTAAAGGGCCTTTGCTCACACTACAGTAAAGTCACAGTAAAGGACCTTCAGTGTATCCTTAGCTTTGCAAAGTACTATCAACAATTCATCACAATACCTACTTCTATACTTAAGAAGAAACCAAGAACATGTGTCATATGCATGGTGATCTCCACTTACTCAGTTACTTAGATGTTTAAGGTGACAAACAATGGCCAAAAATGTTTTCAACCCCTCCTTTGTCACAAATTTACTATATACCAGTCACCCCGAATGTTCAGCTTCTTAAGATTACAGAATGTTTTTTTAAATATAGGGGTTTTGTCCTGTCTACACCAGAAACAGCAAAGAACTTCAACACCCAGACCTTATCACAGTCTATAAACATGGCAACCATGAACTCCAGTTCCCGGTGCACAAACTTAATGTCAAATACACTGGTTCCCTAAATACTAATTACACAAATCTGGACTATATCACAGCTTATATCTGCATGTACAAAAACCAAACATCTCAAGTCATCAGTTAAACAGACTGAAAAAGAAATGACAATAATAAAAGTTTGATAATGGCTGCGCTGTGATAATCAGTTCCTACTGGCTATGTTTCATATAGTCCTGGGGGTCCCTGGACTGCAGTACGAGATCGAATCTAAAGTGCAAACCCAGTGCAAAATGATGTGCACTGACAAATACGTTATAATTCATTTACCAACCTTGTATTATTGCTGCATTTTTTGTTTTTTGGTGTTTCAAAGCAGAACATGGAGACAAATTTCCATAGTAGTTTCTCCAGTAAAGCAATGCTCTCCAGGTGCTTTAAATGATCAGTCAACCTGTAAAGAAAAAAAAAGTGTGAAAGTGGGGGTATAAGATTTAGCAGCTAGAGAAAGTACATCAAGTGATTTAAAACTAAAGTACATGAATCAACAGTGCGTGTTCGCTTGTTTTTATTTACCTGTTTATGCAATCACAGTGGTAGATTGTTGTTCTCTCTGTATTATGATGTCCATATAACTTCTCCATTGGATGTATCCTGGCTTTGCATTCATCCAAATGTTTGGTTACATCACATATTGCTAAGCAAAAAACAAGTAAATTCTTGTAAAACAAGTAAAATTGTGTCAGTATAAGAAATTCAGTGTGACAAATGAGATACAGTTGCACATTTATTCAGTGTAAGTGTACACATGCTCATGCACAGACAGCTTGAGCCAACTTGTTTGTACTTGTCAACCTGTCAATAATCTAGTCATCTGACTCAGATTCATTATTAAATCTATGTGCAGTTTCGCAAACTGAATCCATCTGCAAAGGCACTCTGAACTGTTGTTAAGTAAACGAGGATAACATCTGATCAATTGTTGAATAATCACTAATAAAAACTAATATTTTTATGTTTGAAATTTGCTCCCATGTACTAAATATAAAGTTTACAAACTACTTAGTTAAATATTAATCATAGGATTGTGCAATAATAACAATTGTAGTAAAACTTAAATAAACAATGTATATTTAACATAGTGCTTTAAAGCATAAGGTGTTTTATGTAATCTACTCTGTAGGACTTTCTAACACATCATTAAAGATTCACTATCTATCATTAAAAATTTAGATTACATGTAAACTGATTTAATTTAAAATGTTTAAACTTGAAGCATTTTGTAAAATTTTACATTTTAGTTCACAAATCCATTAGCTCATGAGATGGTCCAGAGGTGCCAACTCATCACTGGCATCTCAGGAATCTTAAGACATATATAGACACTGGGAACAAAACACAGTACAGACCTTGAAGCCTCAGGTCATGGCTGCTGCAGCTATTTTCATTTTTTTAATTTTACTCGATAATTGGCAACTATTTTAGATCTTAATACAAGAAAACAAAACTTAGCAGCTATATATTATTATTAAATAATGATATGATTTATCTATTACTCTTAACTAAATAAAATTATATAAACATGCACAAAATGTACCTGTTGGCTGAAAAGTTTCACTTGCTGGCTTGGTTTTATTCAAAGCCATTGGTAGTTTGGTTACCACGGCTGACTTGTGTTTCATGTCTGACTTTTTAGTTTTCTCTGGGTGACTTCTGCTTGATACAGCATTGGATATCATTTTTCTTCTGGGAACATTATCCTTTTTAGTTTGTGACATGTTTTCAAAGAATTTGTTAGTCCTTGGACGTTTGCTAGCCAGAGATAAAGTTAATTTTGGCGATATGGTGCTGAATAAAAATGCTTTGTCCTGCTTGCTGTCCTTTCTCTTCTGCTGTTTGGGCAGGAAATGATCACCTCTGGATGGATCACCATTCACCTTGGTTTTCAAAGGTTTATATCTTTTAATAAGCTTGGATTGTACTGTGGTAATGTCAATGTGTTTGTTTTTGCGTTTGCTTTTATTCGGTGTAATTTTCTTTGATGTAGGAGTCTTTTGTTGTGTAGATGCTATAGGTGTTGTTTGCATGGAAGCAGTACTTGCTGCTGCTGCTGGGAATGGAGTGCTTCGATTTACAAGTTTACATTTCTGATGGAATAATGTTGAGTTACAGCTCATTGTGCAATTGGTCTGGGCTGTAGTTGATGTAGTTGTCTTTGGTTTACCAATAGCTTCACTCAACAGACACGTATGCCCTGCCGCAGGTACTACTGGAGCATAACCCTTTTGAGATTGTTTTCTTTGTTTCTGTTTCTTGTTTTTTGGTTTGATAGTAGTTGAAGGTTTTCCCTGATAAACTGGTGGTTCAAGTATACCAGCATTTGAAGTTGTGGCATTATATGTCATTGTATGTTTAAGGACTGCAAAAGGGGCAACCGTATCTGTTGTGCACCTGTAGGAAAAGATTAAAAACTTGAAGTTACATCAGTCAGAAGACAGCATTTTAAAAAAATGTATAATTAAAAGATTATGTCATTAAAAAAGGAATGAAAAGGGAATGAAAGGGAATGGAAAGAGAGTAAAAGGGAGGTTGTATTGCCAGAGGGTGTAAAGAAGCAAGTCGACACATGCAGCAGATGCAACCAAATGTTTAACTGAAGATCTTTTAATATCAGTGCTTCTGAGCAAGCCTTCATTTAATCCCTTCCTAAATCCACAATGACATTTATGTCATACATATTTTATACAATGTCCCATTAAAGAATTCTGAAATATGGAAAGGCAAAACATACAGTGGTGTGTGATTGTTTGAGTTTTCTTTAATTAAGAAGAAACATGTTATAAATCTTAAGACATCAGTGTAAATTGTTCATCAATAAATACATCAGTTAAATCAGAATAATGTGACATCGCTCATCTTAACTCTTTAAATAATACATGTTTTGTGGTTAAAATAGAACCTAAAAGTTGTTTTAGTCAAAAATAATTGTTGTTTGTGTCACCATGCTAGCATTTTACTTCAACTAATAAACGTATTCATCACTCACATTCCAATCCAGTTGATCTTGGTGCACCTTCTCTTCTGGATAAGCTCAAAGCACTGTTGGTTAAGGATGTTGAAGAATGTATAGCCCACCATATTTGAGACTGTATCATTAATATCTACAAGGCACTGCTTGAACCTAATAAATTGGTAAAGACAAAATTAAACACATTTTGATATTAACCTTCACTTTAACAAAAAAGATCACAAAAGTAAATATGTGGTTAGGCTGACAGGGCATATTGAAACATTTTCTTCAACCTACAAAATGAAAAAGCATGGCTATTGAAAACATATGAAAATAATACAAAGCTCACTGTAATTGAATGGCAAATAATGCTGCATGGCATACAAACAAAATCTGACATATAAAATCTTAACATTTTAGAAACCAAACAAATGAAAAACAAGAAATAATCATTCAACAAAAGTAAAATGTGTTTTATATTGTAATTTATTATTTTAAGCTGTTCTTTGTCTGGCAGTGAGAGAAGTTCAGCGGTCCAGTATACAGGTGACGAGATGATGAATTATGGCTCTCAGGAGTTTTCCTGTAAGGATGAACACGTTAAGGATGGAATGCGACCCACTGCCGCAAGCAAATCATCTGTTACCTGCGGTCACATTCGCAGTGTGAAATGGTGAAGAGAGTTGGGTTAAACACGCCGAAGTTCACAGTGAAGGGGCGGATTGTGTGGTCGCAGTGATCGTGCTCTCGGCAACATCTGTCTACACGCTCAAACATACCTAGACGTGATGAATGACACGAAACCATTCACAACATATTCCCGTGCTACAATCTGAACGTGTAGACATCACGTGTATATACTTTTTTTCTAAACCTTTGATATTAAATAAAGTTATATTTGTACATTTGTATGAAAAGTATGACAGACATTCCAGTAAACTCTCTCTCACTCACCCAGCTGCTCGTACTCTCCAGCGCGGCTTCCGTGGCCGCACCACAGGGTCCCGGGGAAGATCCACGCGCGCTTCTGGCGCTTTCTGCTCTCAGAGCCCACGTGATAGTGCGTGTCCACATACTTCTGGTCTGTGTCTACATACTTCTGGTCTGTGTCCACATAATTCTGGTCCGTGTCTACATACTTCTGGGCTGTGTCTAAATACTTCTGGGGCCTCAAGTTCCAACGGCCCACCGATTGGAGTTCACATGGACTATCAGGCTCGAAAAGCGCAGTTATATTGATGTTCCGAGGTGATGTTTTGTGTAAATCCCACATGCTCTGCTCATTGCACACTGACCTGTAGTTGTGTAACACAGCGGGTTCAGCGCTTATGGAGCACTCTTCAACACGATCATCTGCTGTCCAAATGCTCCAGTAAAAGAGAACAGACGCTTCTGCTGAAGGTCTTCGAAGAAAACTACACTGAGTGCGTCCAAGTTCGGATTTAACGTGAAAGCAAAAAATTTCCTGTGTGCTGGAGTCTGGAAGTAGAGCTGAAGAAAGCGCAATAAGATGCGCCAGGTGAAAGAGAACACCGGTGTCCATTGGTCAAAGTTAAAATGTGACATCAAAATTAAATGAACGAAACAGATACAGTCCTATAATAATGATCAGGTACTGCCTCGCTTCTTTTTCCAGAACTGGAAGGCAGAATCTCTCTCCAAGAACCGGATCACACACAGACGGCTCTGAATCCCGGTGTGTAGGAGACTCCACTCCACTCCTCCACTCCACTCCACTCCACTCCACTCCACTCCACTCCACTCCACACTACTGATAGCCGACAAATCCCGATGCGACCCTTAAAACATCCCCGACCAACAGACTAATCGGCCAAGTTCGCTGCTTTCACGTGTAACCCAACAACTTAAAAAAATAAATAATAAAATTCATATATATACATATATACAGTACAGACCAAAAGTTTGGACACACCTTCTCATTCAAAGAGTTTTCTTTATTTTCATGACTATGAAAAAGTTGTAGAGTCACACTGAAGGCATCAAAACTATGAATTAACACGTGGAATTATATACATAACAAAAAAGTGTGAAACAACTGAAAATATGTCATATTGTAGGTTCTTCAAAGTAGCCACCTTTTGCTTAGATTACTGCTTTGCACACTCTTGGCATTCTCTTGATGCCTACTTTGAAGAACCTACAATATGACATATCTTCAGTTCACTTTTTTGTTATGTATATAATTCCACATGTTAATTCATAGTTTGGTCTGTACTGTATATATAATATATATAAACTTTTGGTCTGTACTGTATATATATATATATATATATATATATATATATATATATATATATATATATATATATACAGTGGAACCCGGTTATGTCGATGTCGTAGGGGGTCGCCAAAAAGCATCGAGGTAACCGATGATCGAGATAAACGAAAATCAAAATGGCGGCAATATATTAACGTGCTTGAAATTTCTTTATGTACATGATGTGCGTTAATAAATGAGAATGTGCATGCACGTGTTTTTGAAGGGGTTTTTACACAACAGCGTTGCTGCGATTTGTTGGATGAAGGCATGCTATAAAAATACATACAGTACATGTTTATCTGTCAGGAATCCACCTGCCACGCCCCCTTCAGCCCCCTTCAGTGTGGCAGGTGCTTTCTCAGCCGCTTTCTCTAAAGCTCTAGGCTTCAATCGCGCACATATGGTGCTCGTTTATCATCATCACCAGCTCCTATTTAAACTTCCACACTCTCACTGTCCGTTATTGTTGGTATATGTTGGTTCACGGCGGTCGTTGTTATCGCTTATGCGTATCCCGGTACGTGTCTTCCCACTGGCACACTCTTAACGTCTGCGCTTTTCTTCCCAAACTGCGGATCCCCCCGATCCTGCCGGTGTTCATTCTATGCTTTTGCTGCTCATCCCACGTTTCTACCAAGCGCGGCTTTCGCCTCCCGTTCATCGCATAACATTTAACAATAAAAGGCATATGTGCACTAACTAACAGCAAAGATTCACCAGTATACAATACAACACCTGGAGCAGCTGTAAGACTTGATTTTTCCGCCACTTTCGTGACTTCTTCTGCGGCTGCACAGTGCCGATCGAGATAACCGACATTAAATTGAAAATTTTTCCCCTCTTGTGCTCGAGATATTAGGGTTCGGCGACATAAAAAGTCGACATAACCGATAAAAAATACTAAGACAAAGCGAGAATTTGGCGGTTCCACTTCAAAAACGTCGACTTAATAGGGTTGTCGAGTTAACCGAGGGCGAGATAACCGGGTTCCACTGTATATATATATATATATATATATATATATATATATATATATATATATATATATATATATATTTGTTTATCCAGCTCATGCAGCTAAAGTCGTACTGATTGTCCAGAAGCTGTTAAATAGTTTTCTATAAAAGCACAGCTCTATTTATCAAGGAAACAAAACAGTAATAATAATACTTTTTGCTTGGTATTGGTATGTGACTTGGGCTGTTCTTCAGAAGTGACATCGGGAGGCATATGGCATATGAAGTTTGCATGAAGAGTTCTGCATTTAAGCGCTCATCACTGATCAGTAAACCCCAGATGAGGATGGCTTTTCTTTGGTTCCTCTCAAGGTTTCCTTTTGGTCCCCTCAACTATGCTCAACACAGAACCCCCCAGGGTTGAAATTCCTTCTGCATACATTTGCAGTATCCTCGTTACTAAAAACATTTGGATTTGAGATTAAAAAAGGATTTTCAGTTTTCATTTCATGATTTTCTCATCTATGCCACATTTGATATCAGTCCAACCGGTTAAACAAATGTATTGGAAAAGATAGTCATCTAAAAAACAGTTGGTTATGTATCTCTTTCCAATAACCATACCAAGTCAGCTAAAGTCACAAAAGTAGCGGTTAGTTTGTGGTTTCTTGGTTTCAAGACATTCCAAATGATTGTATTACATTATTCTTAAACCAAGAGTCAACAATTAGAGTTTTATTTAATGTTTAAAAAATCAATTAAGTAAAAGAAACATCTAATAAAAACAGGATTGCATCAAACAGCACTTGTTATCCTAATAGTGCATTACATTACATTACACAGACCTGTCTAGACAAGTCACTCACTAGTAAGCTGTGGCTATACCAACCGTATTAAACACAAGCAAATGATATCAGGACATAACGCAATACCACAGATAGTATTCATATGAAGTGGTCAAAACAACCATGACATATTTCATATTAAGAAATAAATCTGGATGAGCAATAATTCGAAAAACTGTGGTTGGTTTGCTATAGGTGTTGGATGTGTTGTGTGCTGTTGTATGAAAACAAGAGCTTGTTATTAGTTGGATTTGGTCAAATAAAAAATAAAAATAAAATAAAAATAATAATAAAATAAATAAATAAATGAAAGAGTTAGATTATTAAGATTGATACAGTTAAAGGAGTTGGTCCTGTCTTTATGAATTATAAAAAATAGACAACATAATAGAGGACATGTTAAAATATAAATAATTCTAGAATAAAATGCCATTTAACCCAATCAAGAACTTTACAAAAATATATTTACATTGAAAAAAAATATATATTTTTTTTTTCAGTTTTTGTCAATAAATTTTCCGGTGCTTTCTCTGTGCTGGCACCGAGGTGGTGGAATGAACTTCCCCAAGAAGTACAAACAGGACCCTGGCTACCTCCAAGCGACCGTTGAAGACTTGACTCTCTCTGAAACACTTAAATTAACACTTACCAAGTTTGCGTTGTTAAAAAAAAAACAGAATTGTAGTTTGATTTATCTTAAGTTTGTAATCGAACATACCAGTGTAGGTTTATTGATTGCTAGAGACTCAAAGCACTTTTGTATGTCGCTCTGGACACGGGCGTCTACTAAATGCCACAAATGTAAATGTAAATGTGTTTTTAAACAACAGAAACTATTATTACAATTACAACAATAAACTGTTTATTGGAATGTGAAACATGATAGACCAGTAAACAAGCCCAGTAAATTAGGTTACGCACATTAACTGGGCCAAAACATTGTCGAATGTCAAGTCAAGTCAAGCTTATTTCTAAAGCGCTTTACACAATGGACATTGTCTCAAAGCAGCTTAACAGAATTTAAGAATTAAGGTGAATGATGTGTATTTATCCCTGATGAGCAGCCTGGGGCGACTGTGGCAAGGAAAACTCATCTAGATGTCACAAGGAAGAAACTTCAAAACACACTCAAAAGGGGAACCCATCCTCATTTCGGTGATATCAAGAGTGTGATTATAAATCTTTAAAACAATCCAAAACACTGGAGAGTGAGAACTAACATCAGCACCAGAATGTAAGATTGTGTGTAATGTCTTTCTGCAGTCTTATACAGTCAGTTGACATTATGGAACCAGGAGCTACTGAGCAACTCATAAAATAACATTTGAGATCATCACAGATCCAACACCAGCTTCTCCATGCCCGAGCCAGGGAGTCCAGGGAGACTCCTGTCTGACCTCGTCCGTCACCACTGCAAACAGGCAAGGGCTCAGGGCCGATCCTTGATGCAGTCCAACCTTCACCCTGAACCAGTCTGTCTTTCCTACTGCACACTTCACTGCAGTCACACTGTCCTCATACATGTCCTGCACCACCCTCACATACTTCTCTGACACACCTGACTTCCTCATACAATACCACAACTACTCTCTTGGCACCCTGTTGTACGCTTTCTCTAAATCCACAAATACACAATGCAATTCCTTCTATACTTCTCCATCAACATTCTCAAAGCAAATAAGGCATCTGTGGTGCTCTTCCTCAGCATGAAACCATACTGTTGCTCACAGATGGTCACCTCTTCTCTCAGCCTGGCTTCCACTACTCTTTCCCATAACTTCATGGTGTGACTGATCAACTTTATTTCCCTGTAGTTACTGCAGGTCTGCACATCTCCCTTATGCTTAAAGATCGGTACCAGCACACTCCTTCTCCATTCCTCAGGCATCCTCTCACCTTCTAGAATCTTGTTAAACAATCTGGTTAAAAACTCCACTGCATCTCTCCCAAACATCTCCATGCTTCTACAGGTATGTCATCTGGTCCAACCACCTTTCCACTCTTCATCCTCTTAATCACTGCTCTCACTTCCTCCTTACTAATCCTATCCACTTCCTGCTTTACCAACTCCACATCCAACCTTCTCTCTCTCTGATTTTCCTCGTTCATCAGCTACTCAAAATACTCCCTCCATCTTCTCAACACACTCTCCTCACTAATCAAAGAAAGAAAAGGTAAAATGCCCATTTAAAAGCTGTGGCAAAGCCGTTTCATTGAGGTTCTCTTTTACTAATCACCTTTCTGGATCATAAAAATGCTTCAGCTGTGCATTTTGTTAATTTTGTGCCCATCCATTCAATTTATGTTTCCCATATGATGTCGGCCTGAATCTTCTCCTCACCCTCGCTGTTTTCTCCCCGTTTCTCCATTTTTCAATCTGCAGCGTGTGTTACCTGTCCAGAGAGCTCCAGAGTTTAGCGGGTGGTGTGTCAGTAATAATGGTCTTTGGGAAAGTGTTTATCGAGGAATTGTTACAGCAATAATTGATGAGCCTGAGGATCGCTTGGACCGATCTGATATGAAAGGGCTACATGGATTTTATCTACGCTTTACATGAAATTATAGGCCAAATACCTTCTACCTTCCTCCACTATTCAGATGAGTGTGGAACAAGTAGACAGTCTTAATAATGTGTGTCACCAGTACACAGTAAATATACCTAAAGGTTCCCTGCAAGCAAATACACAATTAAGTTAATTGGAAATCACGGATGTCCTAAAAAAGTTTAAATGACAGTAGCTTGCATGAATCCTACCCTACATGCTCTACTGAGTATATTACTAATATATTATGTACTTTGTAAAAGTAAAGAATTTTTTTTTATCTACAGTCAGCTAAACCCAAGAATCTATCATGGATCTGATGCCACATTTACTCCGCAGATGTCTCAGAAGAAGGAGATAAAATAGGTGGCAAGGCAGCAGAAAACTGGTTTTACAATTATAAAATTAGCAAAGATAACAGACACAGATGATCTGATATGGCAGCTAACAGTCCAGCTTAAAGAACTTGTGGAACTTATATGTGCCCCTAAAATATTTCACTTTCAATTCTTTTCACAGTGTTCTCATTTTGGAATATTTAGAGACAAGAAAGGAGATGTTTTCTATTCAAGTATGGCTTATTAATAACATTGTGGACAATGAGATTTGAAAGCAAACATTCCTATTTTAAAAGATGTGTGAGAAGAACAAAAAACTTCAAAAATGTCTGCCAGACACTTGCCACCAACTTCTCCAAACATATCTATACTCCAGTTCTTTCTTTGCTCCTACTATGCAAGTGAAGCAATCCACCCCTTTCCATGCAGTCTTGTATAGTGATGCAGTGGGCTCATTTGGATGAATAATGTATGATGTAGACAGTGATCTTGCTGACTTGCTGCTAAATTCAAGTTCAAAAACCTGGTGTTGGAGACGCTCCAGACCTTAGGTGTGGAAACCCTGAAAGATCTGAAATACTGTATGACCCGGAGCCAGATCTTGTTAACATCCTGAGACTGATTGAAGCCAGAAAATTGACTGCACAAATTAAAGCTTTATGTAAGTAAGTAAAGTGACCTTACAGCAGATGTGAAAAATGTAGTGTAGCAAAGGTACTTTTAATAAAGTGTGAAACTAGAGATGCCAGCCCTACTGTATAATAATTACTTTATGCAAGTGAATACCGTGAATACAAACCTTCACATCAGGAAGATTGTTTAGAACAGTTGAGAAAATGAATTGAAAAAGAAAAATCGTGTTTAAACTACAAACCAATTCAAACCGCATAATTTCTATTGTCAGTTACACTAACCCTATCCCTAACCCTAACTCTAACCCTAACCCTAACCCTAACTCTAACCCAGCAGTGGGTAATGCAGAAATACCCAACACTATGAAAATTACAGAATGAACCAAAAGGCTGAACCCAGTACCTATATAGTGATATATAGTATATAGTGCCTTTTCACAGGTCCTATATAGTGAGGTGCCTTTTCAAGATAATTCCGGACTGATGGACCAATTTGGAGAAAAAAGAATATAGTCTATTAATCCCATAGTTCTTTTTATTGATTAGAAACATTGCAAAGTTCGAATGGAAAGAGTAGAAAAGAAAGCTTCTTGCATTGCATTGCTTCTCTTACATACACAGTTCAAGTGTGTTACAATATGTTTAAATAAATTACATGTTTGAATTATTCATTCTGCTGGTATTATTTATTGGGTGAGTAACCGAATGATGTATGAATGGATGAGCAATATCCTGGGGGTGTTTTAATGTTTATTTTTAATGTGTTTAATATATTTTGTAATGCATATTGTGTAGAAATGGCTCTAAAAACCTGTATTTCTTACAGTAAAAACTGTTTATGAAAAAATTGGTTAGTTAAAAACAAAAACTGCAAGTGGCAAAAACAACAGTATTATATTTAAAAATTATGTTGCTAAGATGATGTTAGGCAGCTAGAAAAGTACTTGGTGTGACACCTGGAAATAGAAAAGAAGACAAGGAGACATGGTGGTGGAATGAGGAAGTGCAGGAGAGCATAAGCAGAAAGAGGTTGGCAAAACAGAAGTGGGATAGACAGAGTGATGAGAAAAGTCGGTAGGAGTACAAGGAGATGCGGCAGCAGGTACAGAGGGATGTGGCGAAAGCCAAGGAAAAGGCATATGAGGAGCTGTATGAGAGGTTGGACACTAAGGAAGGAGAAAAGGATTTATACCGATTGGCCAGGCAGAGGGACCGAGCTGGGAAGGATGTGCTGCAAGTTAGAGCAATAAAGGATAGAGAGGGAAATGTGTTGACTAGTGAGGAGAGTGTGTTAAGAAGGTGGAGGGAGTATTTTGAGCTGCTGATCAATGAGGAAAATCAGAGAGAGAGATGGTTGGATGATGTGGAGTTGGTAAAGCAGGAAGTGGATAGGATTAGTAACGAGGAAGTGAGAGCAGTGATTAAGAGGATGAAGAGTGGAAAGTCGGTTGGACCAGATGACATACCTGTAGAAGCATGGAGATGTTTAGGAGAGATGGCAGTGGAGTTTTTAACCAGATTGTTTAACAAGATTTTGGAAGGTGAGAGGATGCCTGAGGAATGGAGAAGGAGTGTGCTGGTACCGATCTTTAAGCATAAGGGAGATATGCAGACCTGCAGTAACTACAGGGGAATTAAGTTGATCAGTCACACCATGAAGTTATGGGAAAGAGTGGTGGAAGCCAGGCTGAGAGAAGAGGTGACCATCTGTGAGCAACAGTATGGTTTCATGCCGAAGAAGAGCACCACAGATGCCTTATTTGCTTTGAGGATGTTGATGGAGAAGTATAGAGAAGGTCAGAAGGAATTGCATTGTGTATTTGTGGATTTAGAGAAAGCGTACGACAGCGTGCCGAGAGAGGAGCTGTGGTACTGTATGAGGAAGTCAGGTGTGTCAGAGAAGTATGTGAGGGTGGTGCAGGACATGTATGAGGACAGTGTGACAGCAGTGAAGTGTGCAGTAGGAACAACAGACTGGTTCAGGGTGAGGGTTGGACTACATCAAGGATCGGCCCTGAGCCCTTTCCTGTTTGCAGTGGTGATGGACAGGTTGACGGACGAGGTCAGTCAGGAGTCTCCCTGGACTATGATGTTTGCGGATGATATTGTGATTTGTGGTGAAAGTAGTGAGCAGGCTGAGAAGAGCCTGGAGAGGTGGAGATATGCGCTGGAGAGAAGGGGAATGAAAGTCAGTAGGAGTAAGACCAGAGTACATGTGTGTGAATGAGAGGGAGGGCAGTGGAGTGGAGTGGTTGCAGGGAGAAGAGGTGGAGAAAGTGGAGGAGTTCAGGTACCTGGGGTCAACAGTGCAAAGTAATGGAGAGTGTGTTAGAGAAGTGAAGAAAAGAGTGCAGGCAGGGTGGAGTGGGTGGAGAAGAGTGACAGGAGTGATTTGTGATAGTAGGGTATCTGCAAGAATGAAAGGGAAAGTTTATAGGACTGTGGTGAGACCTGCGATGTTGTATGGATTAGAGACAGTGGCATTGAGTAGCAGACAGGAGGTGGAGCTGGAGGTAGCAGAGCTAAAGATGTTACGGTTTTCGTTGGGAGTGACGAGGATGGACAAGATTAGAAATGAGTTTATTAGAGGGACAGCGCATGTAGGACGTTTTGGTGACAAGGTGAGGGAGGCGAGATTGAGATGGTTTGGACATGTGCAGAGGAAGGACATGAATTATATTGGTAGGAGAATGCTGAGGATGGAACCACCAGGTAGGAGGAAAAGAGGAAGGCCAAGGAGGAGGTTTATGGATGTGGTGAGGGAAGACATGAAGGTAGTTGGTGTGAAAGAGGCAGATGTAGAGGACAGGGTGGTATGGAGAGGATGATCCGCTGTGGCGACCCCTAATGGGAGCAGCCGAAAGAAGAAGAAGAATTTCAAAGAACTGATTAATGAATTGACAAAAGGCCATTTTATGACTGTTAAACCTCAGAATCAGAATCACTTTTATTGCCAGTTATCATGGGTTGCAAGTACAAGGAATCTGTCATGGTGTGCAGGTGATATAAAAATATATATATATAAAAAAAAAAAAACTAATAAAAACATTACAAATAAAATAAAGACATTCACTATACAATTTGTGCATGATATGTAACAGTGAGGCAGTGCAAATAGTAATATTTTTAAAATAAGTCTTAAGGTGTAGGTTGCAGTATAGTAGTCTTTGTTGTCTGTGTGAATGTAACGCATATGAAATAACCGAGTGGTGGGTGGGTGTTGGGGGTAACAGCGCAGACCACACACAGACCATCACAGCTCGTCCTGGCATTCACCCAAATCAATACATTCTTATTTACTATATCACCTCCACCCACACCCCCACACTCCACCTGCCTCCACTTGTTATTCCAGGCTGCGCCACTGTGAAGATGGTCAGAAGTGTTTGTAAACGCCATGATAAAAACACTGCTTTCACGGTAGGCGGTTTGATCCCATGGCTGTTCAGACACTGGAACTGCAAGCTTGCAATCTGCTCATTTCTTTTCTGGCGTTTGGTCAGATCTGATCAGAGCTCTGCGGTATTCTGCTGATCAGCGGCTCTTAAAGCTGTTTATTTGCCGCAGCCGCCGGTTCTGGTGTGCGCTTCTGGTCTGCGTCGTGACTACACGCTGAACGTCTGCACACATTCTGTTGCACTAGTGGGCAGAAACCCGAGGTAAGAAGACTTGAATTCATTTCTGAACATATTGTTTTGTGCTATAAGATGCTCAGGGGCAGTTTATGCAGCAAGTGGCACAGCTCGAGTGTGTTCCTCCCTGAGTGAAATGCATGTATATTATTCTACACACATTTCCCATAAAAGAGAGAGAAAAATCATATTCTTTAGTTTTTGACATAAACAGATTTAGACCTAATCAAAGCGTCGTGAATTTGACTAAATCACTGAGAAAATGCGAATTTACTGTATGGATTAGTATAAAACACGAATGGAGGCATTTGCCTTGCACGCCTGTTGGCTGGGGTTTTAATAGTATGTACATGGTGGGTTTGAATATGATTTGTGATCTGTGTGGTTTGTCTGTATTTTGCACTTTTGTAAACAACACGGTTAATTGTGATGGCTTGTGATTGTGATTGTGATTGTGATCGCTCGCTAGGCAGAGCATCGCAGCAGCTTTTTTTCACCATCATTTCCATTGAACAAGGGAGGCGTCCCAGTGACTCCCTACTGCACTTCAGGGAGACATTGCCAAAAATGAGTTATTTATAACTAGTTTCATATAAATCTGAAATATGTAACATCCAAGCCTAGTTTAAAATGCATTTTGCCACAGAAAGAAAATGTCACATATTCTTATATGTGATATGTATGTATCTGTAGCCTGTGATATGCCTCATCACATCACCACAGAATCAACAGAAACTCTCTGTAATCTACAATCTTTTAAATGGGAATTGTATTGGTTTTAAATGGAAACTGTAATGGTCTTTGTGGCGTATTATGTCTTGATTAAAGATAAATGTTGATCACATTTCGGTTTTTAATGGAGACTAATAAGGACCATTAGGACAGTCATGTGAAAATAAAAGTACACCCACTGAATCCTATGGTTTTACATATTAGAATATAAAAAAAGACATCTGGTCCTTATCAGCTCTTAAAATGAGATAAAGACAACCTTAGATGAACAATAATACATCAAATTACTCCAAAACATTGTTGGTGCACATCAGTCAGGGAGGTTATAAAGCCATTTCCAAACAAATTAAAGTCCCAAATTCTACAATAAGGAAGATTATTCACAAGTGGAAAATATTTAATACAAGTGTCAATCTTTTCAAGAGTGGATACATTAAAAGCCTCATTTTTTCACATATACATTACAGCACACTGAAAGTCTTTCTTCGCATATCCCAGCTTGCTTAGAAGCTTGGATCAGAGCGCAGAGTCAGCAATGACACAGCGCCCCTGGAGCACAGAGGATTAAGGACCTTGCTCAAGGGCCCAAGAGTGGCAGCTTGGCATTAAATGGTTTTGAGCTCCTGACCTTTCAATCAGTAAGCCAGTGCGTTAACCACCAAGCAAATTTACCCCAAGTCCAGCCTGTGCAATTCTCAGGGAAATTGCAAAACTTCCAGAGTAACATTTCGGAATCTACAGGCCTGTTAAAATAAAGTCCATGAAAGAACAATTAGAAAAACACTAAACAAGTAAGATTTGTTTGGGAGGGTTGCCTGGAGAAAGCCTCTTTTCTCTTAAAAAGCATGGTTTAGGTTTGCATCTGTAGTTGCATCTGAAGAAACAATAACCTTAAATGCTGCGGCAGTGACTGTGCACAGAGAGCAATGAATAAACACGTTCCCAAACCTCAATAAACTGAAGGAACATTGTAAAGAAGAGTGAGCCAAAATTTCTCCACAATGATTGTATAGACTGTTAGTGTCATACTGAACATGAGCACTTCAATGCTGCTGAAGGTAGTTCAGTAAAGTGAACTTAGATTTTCACACACGGTTTCATTTTTTCAGCTTGATTTTTGTAACAATAAATAATGGCATAGTGTTATATATAATGCATTGATGTTCATGTGGGAGTTTTATTTACCTAATTCTAAAACCTGATGATTTGTATTATTTCCTTATACATAAAACTATATAATTTAAAAATGTTTACATCACTGTAGCATCCAGTAAGTATCTTCATTGATTTCTTTAGTTTTATGAGGCACCCAGAAAGAGTATGGAATAGCTAACTGCTAATGTTATTTGTAGTGGAAACTATTAGAATTCCTGTTATGGTGTCTAATGTTTTTTTTTCCCAGAATTTTTACTCATTAGCAGATGATAAATTAATTATTTAACTTATTTTTTATAACAACTATTGGACTCGTTTGTCAATTTTGTATTAATAAAGTGAGTTTATAAAACACCACTTGCATAACCTGTGTAACTATGGCTACCAATATTCAATATACCATTAAGAGAAAGTTACATTGAAAATCAAGAAAAACCAATCAAACGTACTTTGCGATTAAAGCTTGTGTAGTAAAATGTTAAAGGCCAGAAGAGGGCAGCAGTGGCGTGCATTAACGTGCACTGTAGCACCCAGTTATTCAGACTCGGGTGTCCAATCTTATCCACATGGGCCGGTGTGGATGTAGGATTTCAAGTCCACATTAAATTCTACCTGTTTAAATCGAATGATTTTTATTTATAATGATTATAAGGTGTGACTGTTAAATGGTTGGGATGAAATCCTACATGCACACTGGCCCTTTGTGGAAAAGATTGGATACCACTGTTGTAGGCTGATTAAACTGAAAAGCCTGCACGTGCCAGGCAGGATATTTAATACCAGTCTTTTTGTAAAAGGGTCTAAATAAAACTAATAAGAAAAAGAAATATAAGAATCAAAAAGAGAAAGGAACAGAGAAAGAATTAACAATAAATATTTAATAAAATAAATATTATGAAAGAGGGGAAAACTGTAAAATAAAAAAATAATAGTGATAAAAAAAGCCACAATGTGGCCGTACAGCACTATAATAATACACAACCTACACAGTTCACACGTGTTAGCTAATCAGACTAATATCAAATTTTATACATACAGTAACGTGAACAGCCTAACAAAAAACGTACAAAAAATGTCTATATTTAACCTCCTGTGTTTCACTGTTTCATGGGACACTTCCTGTGTGACAGATGGTGGCAAGTGGAGGTTGAAAAGCAGGCAGGCATTTCCAAAACCATTAAAAGAAAACAGGCAACAGCAACAAACAACGTAATCTAGTCAAAGAACATAAAAAACAAAATAAGATCAAAACTAGAAAAGCAACCTGAAATTTAGAGCTCAGAAAGAACAGGTGGCATAACAGATCATTATTCCATTTGGAAACAAAAGATAACATGGGGGTGATATGTAGAATAATCATGTGATTAAAATGTGAGTGAAGCAACCAATTACACAACTCGGGTGGAAAACCAAAACCAAAACAAAGCACATGAAACAGAGCTTAGCATGTGGAATAAACCTATTGCTCTCGAAAAAATGTATTAGTTAGTTAAGTAGTTAAATTCTTCTTTAATTCAAATAAATATTGAGATGATTACTTTTTTTTGTACTTGATTATTTTCTGATTAGTGGAACTTTTATTGACTAGTTATTTTTGATACTCTAACCACCTCTGACAACAAGTATTAACATATACACTCACCGGCCACTGGACCCCCTTTTGTCTTTAGAACTGCCTTAATCCTTAGTGGCATAGATTCAACAAGGTACTGGAAACATTCCTCAGAGAATTTGGTCCATATTGACATAATAGCATCATGAAGTTGCTGCAGATTTGTCCATGATGCGACTCTCCCGTTCCACCACATCCCAAAGGTGCTCTATTGGATTGAGATCTGGTGACTGTGGAGGCCATTTGAGTACAGTGAACTCATTGTCATGTTCAAGAAACCAGTCTGAGATGATTCGCGCTTTATGACATGGCGCGTTATCCTGCTGGAAGAAGCCATCAGAAGATGGGTGCACTGTGGTCATAAAGGGATGGACATGGTCACCAACAATACTCAGGTAGGCTGTGGTGTTGACACGATGCTCAAATGGTACTAATGGGCCCAAAGTGTGCCAAGAAAATATCCCCCACACCATTATACCACCACCACCAGCCTGAACCGTTAATACAAGGCAGGATGGATCCATGCTTTCATGTTGTTTACCCCAAATTTTGACCCTCCCTTCCGAATGTCGCAGCAGAAATCGAGACTCATCAGACCAGGCAACGTTTTTCCAATCTTCTATTGTCCAATTTTGGTGAGCCTGTGCCTATTGTAGCCTCAGTTTCCTGTTCTTCCGTACAGAGGGCCGGATGTGGCCCGCAGGCCGTAGTTTGCCCAGGTCTGCTTTACACAGATTAGTCGTCCTGGTCCCTTTGCACCCCCATGCTCACAGTAGGTATGGTGTTCTTTGGATGCAACCCAGCATTCTTTCTCCTCCAAACACGACAAGTTGAGTTTTTACCAAAAAGTTATATTTTTGTTACATCTGACCATGTAACATTCTCCCAATCCTCTTCTGGATCATCCAAATGCTCTCTAGCAAACTTCAGACAGGCCCGGACATGTACTGGCTTAAGCAGGGGGAAACGTCTGGCACTGCAGGATTTGAGTCCCTGGCGGCGTAGTGTGTTACTGATGGTAGCCTTTGTTACTTTGGTCCCAGCTCTCTGCAGGTCATTCACTAGCCCCCCCCTGTGTGGTTCTGGGCTTTTTGCTCACAATTTTTGCTCTTGTGATCATTTTGACCCCACGATCTGCCCCATCTGCCCCAGATCGAGGGAGATTACCAGTGGTCTTGTATGTCTTCCATTTTCTAATAATTGCTCCCACTGTTGATTTCTTCACAGCAAGCTGCTTACCTATTGCAGATTCAGTCTTCCCAGCCTGGTGCAGGTCTACAATTTAGTTTCTGGTGTCCTTTGACAGCTCTTTGGCCTTAGCCATAGTGAAGTTTGGAGTCTGACTTCAAACAGGTGCCATTAATACAGGTAACAAGTGGAGGACAGAGGAGCCTCTTAAAGAAGAAGTTACAGGTCTATGAGAGCCAGAAATCTTGCTTTTTTTGTAGGTGACCAAATACTTATTTTCCACCATGATTTGCAAATAAATTCTTTAAAAATCAGACAATGTGATTTTCAGGATTTTTTTTTCTCATTTTGTCTCTCATAGTTGAAGTGTAACTATGATGAAAATGACATGCCTCTCTCATCTTTTTAAGTGGGAGAACTTGCAGAATTGGTGGCTGACCAAATACTTTTTGCCCCACTGTGTATGTGTGTGTATATATATATATATATATATATATATATATATATATATATATATATATATATATATATATATATATATATATATATATATATAGAAACTCGCCCCCTGGTTTATCGCTGAATTGCATTGCTAATTTGTTTGGCTGATTTTCCCGGTCTACACAGTTCACAGATAGCACCAAACAACTTGAATCGTTTTTATTTATTTGTGTTGAAATAATGAAATGTATTACTAAAAATATAATTATTAATTATAAAATGAGGTAAAATGTTAATACAGTAAGGTACAGTTTTTCGTTTATCGTGGGCGGTTTTGGAATGTAAACACCGCGCTAAATGAGGATTACTGAATAAACTCACTGTACACTTTATTAGGAACATTTATGCAGGTAGCCATTCAGACAAGCATGGGGTAGAAGCACAATAGATACAACTGTACAGATGTATCAAACATCAAAATGAAGAAACGGTGTGAATTCGGTTGTAGCATGGATGCTGGTATCAGATGTTCTTTTAAAAATATTTCAGAAACTGTCTCCTAGGACACTGCGCAAGTGACAGTTCTCTACCATAGTCTCAAATTCTTGTTTTTTGTTAACATTGATGTGGGTTTTTTTTGCTGTTGTAGCTTATCCACTTCCAGGTTTGGTGTTTTGTGTGTTCTGAGATGTCTTTTATACTCACCATGGTTGTAAAGAGTTACTACATTTCCAGTCAACCCAACCCAGTCTGGTTATTATCCTCTGATCAATCTCTAGTGTTTTTAAAATGGATAAACCCAAATGAAGTCCTGAGACTGGTTTATTGGGGGAAAAAAATCCATTTTGATACTGTAAAAGAGGAAAAATAATTAGCACAATTGCATAATCATTGACCCACTATAATTTGGAACATTCAGAAAAAAAAAGACACCACTGGTGTACTAACAACCACACAACTAACAGTGTGCCAAAGAAAAACAACAGTTGATCACCCTTATGAAAGCTGTAAAGAAAAAACTAGTAGAACAAATCAGTGTCATCACCAATAACCTTGAAATTTCAGTGTTGGTACAAAAACTTATAAATAAATAGTTAAACTTTATTTTATTGAAAAATCCTCCCTTAACATTAATAACAGCTTTAAACACTGATATACAGACAGTTACAGTAGTTTCTCCAAACATTCAGCTGAAAAACTTTTATCTTTCAAAAAATTCCAAATGTGTTCTTTGCTGAACTTTTCTTCAGTCTTTCACTGTCCAATACTTGTGTGTTTTTGCATTTTGCTTAGTTTGGTACATGGAAACAGAAGGAACATCCCAAAAATAATAAAAGACTCTGTGTTTCTAAAATGTTGACAGGCACTGCATACAAAGGAAGTCAAAAACAAATTGTAATCTATGAACAGGCATAGTTTGTACAAACAACATGAACTAGGCTAAGATAAAGACGAAGGAGAAACCAAAATGTGATGCAAAAACTGGGAAATTGTACAGAAAATGCACACACAGGTGTATGAAAATCAAACTTTGAAGTGGAAGCAGCTGTCAATTAAATAACCCATGAATACTTGAACCAATGATGAGACAGGGTGGAGGATTACAATAATGAAAATACAAACACACATTGCACATGATAACAAACAAAGTAGTGCACAAATATGTGGCTTAGAGCGAGTTGGGGGGATATCACGATTTCACAGTATACTGTTTAAAAAACATTTGTAAAGCAAAAAAAAATGTGGCCCTATTACAAGATGCAAGCCACTCATCAACAGTAAGCATTGAAAGCCAGATTGGAATTCACAATAAAATACAGAAATGAGCCACGAAAAAGGATGGAAACAAGGTTAGCATTTACCAAATTGATGGAAACGTGAATAGAAAGCCTGAAATAATTGTGAAGTGGGAGTAATAAATGAAAGGACCTACTCATGTTTTAAAATATTGAGCATTCATGGTTGAGGTAGTGTCATATCTTTGGCTGCTTGTACTGTAGATTAATCTCACTGTTTTATTAGGGCTCATAATCTAATTGAATATGTAATTAATGTAAAGCAGAATCAATACAAAATTTTAAATACATTTTCAATTCAATTCATTTTTATTTGTATAGCGCTTTTAACAATGAACAACTTTACACAGTTAATGTGGTGAATTAAAGTGAATATGTTCTTTATAAGTGTAAGTTTGTCACTGATGAACAACTGTGGCAAGAAAATAACTCCTTGAGATGGCATAAGGAAGAAACCTTGAGAGAAACCACACTCAAGAGGGAACCTCATCCTCATCTGGGTTGCACCAAATGTCCATTGATTGCAGATAAACGATGTTGCGGGGTACAGTGATAATGATCAGAAGGGTCCTAAGGCAATGTAGCAGACTGTTGACATTAACTACAGTCTAATCCATCCTCAAAGCACCCGTTCTTACTCCAGAATTTCATGGAACCACCCAAGCTGAACAGAGTGGCCTCCAATCGAAGAGAACACTATCCAGAGGCAGACCTGGACGAAGTGGGAAGATCCACGGAGGGAAGAGGGGCAGGAACAGTGGTCACTGGAACCTCAGGAGCATGTTTACCTTGCCCGAGAGAGAGAGAGAATGAAGGATATGGATTATTATGTGTCCTTGTTGTATGAAAGTTAATGTCACTGTGCAGTTTGGACTTTGGCAAGACTCGCTATTGCAGCATAGCTAAAAGGGAGAACCAGAAGGTAATACAGACATGAGGGATCTCTGGGATAAGAGACGACCCACCACACCACCGTCAACAAACCTGAGTGAACGTGTGAGAGTGAGGGGACGACAGCATACAAATATCCCAGTTCACCAAACACTCTATATCCATGTTCCCCTTCAGATTTGCTCCTTTAGATTAAAAAATCTACTGATAAAAGACTAAATAAATATATTTTCAGCCTCGATTAGGACACTGAGACTGTGTCTGAATCCCGAACACTGATTGGAAGGCTGTTCCATAACTCTGGGGTTTATAAGAGAAAGATCTGCCCCCTGCTGTAGTCTTCATTATTTGAGGTACCAAAAGATAGCCTGCACCTTTTGATCTAAGTAGGCGTGGAGGATCATACTGGTACAGAAGTTCACTCAGATACTGCGGTGCGAGACCGTTAAGTGCTTTATACAGTCAGTAGTAGTATTTTATAATCAATGTGAGATTTGATTGGGAGCCAGTGTAGACTAATTAAAACAGGGGTGATGTGGTCATATTTTCTAGATCTAGTGAGGACTCTTGCTGCTGCATTCTGAACTAACTGAAGCTTATTTATGCACTTATTTGCACACCCAGACAGTAAAGCGTTACAGTAGTCTAATCTAGAATCAACAAAAGCATGAACTAGTTTTTCTGCATCCTGTAACGACATCAGCATCCAGCAATATTTCTAAGGTGAAAGAAGGCGATCCTGGTAATATTATTCATGTGAGCCTCAAAGGAAAGACTCGGGTCAATAATAACACCAAGGTCTGCTGTACACGTTGAAACAGAAACACCATCCAGAGATGCTACATAATCGGAAAGGTTGCTTCTAGCTGCATGTGGTCCTAGTAAAAGTACTTCCGTCTTATCTGAGTTGAGCAAAAGAAATTTATCAAGCATCCACTGTCTAATGTCCTTTACACACTTCTCAACATTGTTAAGCTGATCTCTCTCATCTGGCATTGCTGAAATATACAGCTGTGTATCATCAGCATAGCAATGGAAGCAAATACCATGTTTATGTATAAATATGCCTCTTTATTTAGAAGGCGTTTTATCAAAAAGTATATTAACCCAAATCACATTGACTGTAATTCTAGTGAACATCTAAGGGAGTTTTTCCTTGCCACAGCTGCTCATCAGGGATAAATGCACACCGTTCACCTTGACTGTTGATTTCTGTAAAGCTGCTTTGAGACAATGTCTGTTGTGAAAAGCGCTATAGAAATAAACTTGACTTGACTTGACTTGACATCCCAGAGAACATCAAATGCACACAAAAAGTATTAAAGCATGAAAAAGGGCAAATCACAAAAAATGCAACAGTGATTGGGTTGCACTTCTAATGTAATTATTGTAAGCAAGGAATAGCAACCACATATTAAATGTAATTTGCATTAATGCACTTTCTTTTTTTCTGCGCAGTTTCCCACCAAAATGAGTACCATAGTCTGCCACCAAATGTGCCATTTTAATGAAAATATGAGGAAATTGAGGATGATTTACTATCTGATTCTTACTGATCATCATTTGATCTCAAACCCCAATGTTCAGTGAATTTCAAAAACAAAAGATTTGGCTCTTTTTTTCAGGGAACTGTAAGTCTTATACTAGTTGGTACCTCTTGTAGCTTGCACACAGACAGGTTGATTATTTATTTTCTTGGTTTCCTGATTGTTTTGTTCTCAGTCCCTAATGGTTTCAGAGTTCACTGAACTTAAACTTGAAAAATGTCAATGGAACAAAAAGTGGAACGTGACTCAATTATCTCTGTTAATTTTTTCTTTCTTAATAAAAGCTCTTCATCAAGTGAAGAGGTCTGATAAAAGAGAACTATAGATAAAATTAGCAAGCTTTCTTCCAACAATTCCTGCCAAGGATTAATTCAGCCATAAAATCTAAAGAAAAGGTTTTCAATAATCCCCTGCTCCAGGTTTTTGACCGTAGTAACTTTTTTTTGCACTTTTAAGCTGTTTTTTTTTGATTGAAAAAGAATACATTTTATAGAAATACACTGTTTTCACAATGACATCAAAACTGTTTATAATAAGTCATTATTTTAAAGGAGTGTGTGCAAACTGACCAAATATAAATTTTTGTATTAATTTTAAAGCATACAACAAATTCAATTATAAAATGTCTTGTGCATATGTATCATCCATTAAACAAAACTTAATCCTCATAAAAACCTCATTCAAAATCTCATTGAGTTTTAAATTCTGGTTCAATTGTTTTTTTTATTTTTAGTGATCAACACTGAAACAATATTGCTATGGATATTTGCTGTTTTTCCATTATTTTGGTCCCTATGACTTTATACCAGTGGTTCTTAACCTGGGTTCGATCGAACCCCAGGGGTTCGGTAAGTAAGTCTCAGGGGTTCGGCGGAGGTCAAGACACACACCCGACTCATATGATTCGTGATGACACGCCCCGCTTAAGAAGGGTTCGGTGGATGTGCATATGAAACTGGTGGGGGTCAGTACCTCCAACAAGGTTAAGAACCACTGCTTTATACCCTTAGCCCCATTCAGCTGGGGAGAGTTATTTATTGCACTAGTGCTCAAGTTTGGGAACTACAACAAATGGCAATTAGAAACCCATTGTACTGATTACTGTTGAATTTCCTTTAAAGCTAATTTTAAGTCTCGTTTTTAGCTTTTCCATGACCATGTTAAAACTACACTGCTATCCAGCTGCCTAATCTTTTACCTATTTTGATAATGTGTATGTAATTATAAGGAATAATCATAATTGCACTTGTATCTTTCTGAACCCTCACAGGAGTAAAAATAATCTAATGAATTCTGTGGCTTGTAATATTCCACTTGTGTGAATGACAATTAACATGTGCCCATTAAATTTACATCTGATATAGACATCTTACTGGTTCGTCACCATGACAGACACTGTGATAGGCATGAGTGATGCCCACTCTCCACCAAGATCTGACCACAGTTCAGAACTGACTGATGAAGAGAAGGAGATCATTAACAATGTGATCCTTAGAGCTGAGAAAATTGAGGCAATGGAGCAAGAGAGAATTGGGTAAGAATTGGAAAAATGTTTTCTTTCTGTTCTTTTCCATATAAGAAATTTCAAGTTTGTCAAGTATTTAATTTCACTCAACAATATTATTCGGCCTTTCAGATAAAATTATACTAAAATGCAAAAGAATACTAATCATGATTTCTCTGTTTCTGTTCCTAATAGGCGTCTAATGAATCGTTTGGACAGCATGAAGAAGACTGTGTGTGGAAATGGGGTATCCCACTGCTTGTTGTGTGGAGAGCAGTTAAGTGCTCTAGGAGTCCAATCTGTGGTCTGTGAAGACTGTAAAAAGGTTAGGATTTTTATATTGATATAAAATTGCAGGTTACACCCATAGCCATGTTCAGTGAACTCTAGATAACGACTGCCAAAATCCCTTTGAAACTTTCTTGCTGAGCTCAGCTTATTGGTTGTTGTCCTGAGTGCACAGTAGATGTTTGGGGAGTTTGTCACAGTGAGTTTTTCCTTGCCACAGTCGCCACCGGCTCGCTCATCAGGGACAAACTTACACTTTACATTTACACTTTATTTATTTTTATCACCACATTATCTGTGTAAAGCTGCTTTAAGACAATGTTCATTGTTAAAAGCGCAATACAAATAAAAATTAACTGAATTAAATTGAATGTTTGCATGTTTAATAAAAGGTGGCCTTGCAATCCCTGGAAAACCTATACAAGCAGCTCACAAGGAACCGACAACTTTAGACCAGGGATCGGGAACCTTTTTTCCTCATAGAGCCATTTTTGATCTTTTTGCCGAATGCATTTTTTTAAAAGAGCCGTTACTACTACTATAAAAAATACAGTTTTTCAATAACAAAACCTTTATTTATGTCTATGTACAACTAAAAAATAAACACATAGTAAGCATCACATGTTGAGCAAATACATGAATTCTAATGAAATACAATTCTGCTTAATACATTCTATTTTTTTCTCAAAAAAAAAAAAAAATTTAATAAACACATTTTACTATTATAAAAACATTGTTATATAAATTACATTATATAAAAATTATTTCACTCAGGTCAAATATCTCAAAATAAAGCATTATATAGTAATATGCAGCAACACATGTTGAGTAAGTGCATGAGTGAAGAACAAAGCACTGTTTAAATTTTGGCTAATACAGATTTTAAAGGGCAATTGGGAAAATTGAATTTCAATAACTTTATTATTTAGTCCCAGAAACAAGTCAAAATAAATAAATAGAATATGCAACAACACAAGTTAAGTGCATATGAACATCAAAGAACAAACACAACAATTCATTGCTTTTGAAGTACTTACATGTTTTCATCCCTATATTCAGAATTTTTACAAGTAGTGCGACTTCTGGCTTTGCATTGTGTTGCTAATAGCGTTGAAGTCTGGTTTATAAGTGGTCAGGTTCAATTTCATGCAAGCATTCAATCTCTCATCTGTCAGATTTCAAAATGTCTCAACGTTTGATTTTTTTATAAAGTGGAAATACGTTCTGTGCAAACCAGACAGAGGAGATCACCAGAGTTTTCAATAAAAGCATATGTTTCTGTCCACTCATTTTAAAACTTTCAATGTTCCTCTGATTTTTTTCTTTTCGCCATCAACACTCATGGTTGTTGTTGCTTGAATCTGCATGCGCAAGGTTACCATAGAAACGTAAGTGGTTTGCCATTTATTGGTGTCATGAAGCTTAAACACAGCACCGCATACGCTCATTGGTTGGAACAACGTAATTTTTATTGTAAATAGATTTGTCATTCATTTCACTGTAAAACTAAGGAATTGTAATTGATTTTCTGTTCAGAAATTATTTCTAGTGACGGTTATTTATATATATATATAAAATGTTAGTGAAGAGAGACAGCTGAAGCGCCACGTAATTTTTGTCAAAGAGTGTGGCTTATAAATTATAAGATGCTTCAGTTGCATGGAAACCTTTTTTATAGAAGATAAGAGTCTATGAGGATATGGATATAGAGGATGTGGAATAGACTGTTATGTTAGAACTATGCATCAGCATGGTGATAACCAAGTGGTCCAGATATTCTGCATAGATAGACATTTTGCCAGATGAATGACTCTTATAACACATCACATCCATCACATAGTTATTGGATTTAAACAACTAATCTTGGGTAGGAAACGTATGTAGAAATGTATATTAAAACAATTTTCACAATCTCTTTTATTTAAACAATATTTAAGAGGCTTACTGTGGTTAACAGCTGAAGTGTGCAAGTATATAAATGTAGTCTGTCTAAGTGGTATAACTATAGGATAATGTCTGCCACATATTGAAACTAAGGGGTAGCCAGCAGCCCAATTAAAACAGTCTTCCCAGTATGAAGATCAGACTAAGCCCTTTTTTGACTCTCATAATCATGGAAACTGTCATTTGATTGTTCTCCTGGTCAGAAAAAAAAAAGGTTGTTTTTTTTAGTACAGATAGCTTCTCATTGGGGATGGACTTTGACTGGCTGTTGGTGGGAGAACATATACACAACAAACTATCTGAATATGGCTGGATCCTAATGCCCTTGCTGTACAACTTACATGAAGCATGTGAATGCTCTCACATATTATGCTGTTCAATAACTTATATGAACCTGTATATGATGCCAGTCATAGCAAATATAATAGAGTTCATCTTACATTTAAATATAAAACATTTTTATTCAGTAAATTTCAATATGTGCCATTCCTACTGTAACTATTGCCTCTTGCCGTATCACATGCATGTAGAGCATTGACTGTTAATGGTTATTTGCCAATAACATTATAACTAACATTAATTTAACATGGTTAATTTATTTTTCATTCTCTAATTTATTTTGTAGGGGACCAACTGTTTATGTACTTGATTTATTTTGTAAGCAATGAATATAGTAATTATTATATATATTTATATATTATATAAAATAATATAGTAATTGTTTTTTGTATAATTATTTTCAATTAAATATGTTTCTCTGCAGAACATGTGCACCAAATGTGGCGTTCAGGTTAACAGCCGACCACAGTCTGTATGGCTGTGCAAGATCTGTAGTGAACAGCGTGAGGTAAAGGAAATTTATTGGTTTCCATATTGGGTTTGAATTTTTTAATGCATATAAATAGGCTCAGGCTCAAAATTCAATAAATTCCTTATTTGATATGCTTTACATTTCTTTTTAAGGTATGGAAGCGATCTGGGGCCTGGTTCTTTAAAGGCCTCCCTAAACAGTTTTTGCCTTTGCCAATGCCAACAACCAAGTGTAAAGAACCTAATTCTGAGAAAATACATAAGAACCAAGCTTCTCTTGCCACATGTGTATCTGCTGCCCAGCCTCAAGTACAGGCTAAAGGTAACTAATATAACAGTTAACTGGATTCTGTTAAGTGTTCGTTGTGGTATTTAACCCTATCAGATCTATATACTGATAAGTTAATGCTACTTTATTCTTGAAATGGAATTTTACATATGTCTTCTAGAAATATTACTATGGTCCACTCACATCAATTTTTTGTTCATGAGTGGAGAATTAACCTAATATTTATAAAAAATAAAACAAACAAAAAAACCCCAGTCATATTATGAGCTTAAGGGGATATGCTTATCATTTGTGTTGTAGCCCCAGATTTGGCAGGTTATCCAACAATTGCTCCCAAGCCGTTTGTGCCTCCAAAGCCTGCAAATATTGTTGGTACCTGTCATACAGACAGATCTGCTGTGATAAAACCTCCCCCATCCACTTCTGTCTGTACAGCTCAAGAAAGTGAGTTAAAATCATGCTCTACTCAATTGTTATTTACTTGACTGAAGATTTCTAGTTCATTTTGTTTGGTTTATATATTTCCAAAAATAACAGAGAAAGGAACCCTCATGGGAAATGGTTTGCAAGGGAAAGTGCAAACTGGGGAAAATAGTGATCTTACCAACTTCAGTCTGGCACCTGCTCGTCAACAGAACTCTGTAAGAGAGGAAGATGAGGATGAGCTCAACAGTTATGACTCTGATGAAACCAGTAAGATAAAAAAATTCTGGGATTTTTCATGTGCAAACTTTAGAATACCACCTCAAGTATGTCAGCATTTTGTCTAGTCACTGAGCTAGTATTAAAAATTGACTTGGAAATAAGTGAAGATTGGGTTTGTATTAACTAATTAATGCCTAAAGTAATCACATATGGATTCCTCTAATATTAGTAATACATTAATAATGTATGATTAACTAAGTGTGAGAATGTTTTTTTTTTTTTTTTTGCAGCAACGCTCGGATCTCTCGAGTTCAGCTTGCTTTATGAGCAAGAGAATAGCAGCATTCAGTGCAACATTATAAGAGCCAAGGTAATACTAATAAAAGTATATAAATGCTCAAACACATTTATATTATCTTCCGCTTAGTGAGCAATTCAAAAGTTCTTAAATTCTTAAAGTTAAATGATCAAAGCTGACTTACATTTCTTGTTTGTTTGATGTTGGTTAAAACAGCTTTATAAGCAGAAAAAAGACAAGCATCTGACAGCTCTTCTGCTACATTTAGTGATCTTCAATCAAACCTACACTATCCACACACAAGCTCATGTCACAGTACACAAAGAAGATTCCTGTGGGTTTTAATCACTCATTTTAGTCTGAATTTTGGCATGTGAGGGAGTGGTATGGCAGGACACTGTAGCATGGGTGTGGAGGGTTCAGAAAATGAAGATGGTAGAGCTGTAGCTAACCTGTAAATGCATATTAACAAGCATTTTTTTCAAACAATCCCACATAATCTAACCACCAACAATAAAGTGATGCTTTAGGACTTAATACAATTTCAGAGTACTTCTAAATTTAGAACTAAATTACTTTTTTTAATATATATAAATTCAAATGCTTGCACTAATATCACCACAGGTTTGTTCTTATGGATAACACTATACTGATTAACTACAACACAAAGAGTGACATTTCCACCCCTTCACCACTTATTTCTATTTGTCTGAACAGTTTTCCACTTTGCCTAATTTCATTTTAAATAAGCTCTGGCCCTGAGTGGACAGCAGCATTCTGGATCATGTACACATATGGCTTATTCTTTGCTTTAATCTGCATTTGTGCATGCCATGGTAAATTGTTTTTCAAGACAATGCTTTCTGGAGGCGTTTCTGAGCCAATGCAGTGAGATCAATTACAGAATCATGCCTGTTTTTAAGAGTTTTTTAGAGCATACAATATTGATTGATTTTTGCCCTGTCTTTCATGCAGAAAATCTTGTAATTTTGTCTTGAGAAACATTATTCTGAAATTAGTCTACAATTTATAGAGGTCTCTTTGCCTTTTTCATGTTTATACTGAAAGTTTTACGAATACATCTTTTTTACAGGGTTTGAAGCCAATGGACTCCAATGGACTAGCCGATCCCTATGTCAAGCTGCATCTGCTACCTGGTGCAAGCAAGGTTGGTAAAAATTCATTTTTTGCATCTATTAGTAAGATGTGAGTAGATATAATAAGCTCTATTACTGTATCTTTATGGTTCATTAGACATTACACAACTTTTTAGAACAACTTAATTTTATACAGATAACATCTAACGTAGAGCCAAATTAAATGTTAGTTGTAAGGTCCTGTACTAAACAATGCTCAGTATTTTTATATGATTTGATGTGGTATATATGGGTGTTTTTTTTTTTCTTTTTTTCTCTAAAAGCTATTTAAAGGAATATATTATATTTTCCTATTAAATTCCCACACTTGACTGATTTTAACACTTGCCTGTTCATCTAATTGATGAACTCATGTCACTTAAAATTATTAAAATGGAAAATTGACATAATGTAACTTTTCAATAATTATGACTTTTTGTTGTAATGCTTTTATTACAATTGGCAAACAACTAACAGAAACAGAAAACAGACCAGGCATGGTTTTACTTTGCAATACTTTGCAGGCACTTTTTTCTATCTGTGTTGTATACTGGAAGATGAAATCCAACAATGATTTTTAGCTTGAAGCACAACATGGAAGAGGGGAACAAAACATTTAAGCTTGTCAGTTACTATAATTATTGTACATTGCACATTTTTAATATAAAACAAAATGTAGTAGTGAGTAAGTTTTCAACAGTTGTGGGTGACTCTGAAATTCTTGGTGAAGAGCAAGACTCTCTTCATCTTGAGTGAGTTTTTTTTGTAAAAGTAAAGTGGGTGCAGCTTAGATTTCTCTCCTGCTACATAGGCATGTACCTCCACAATGAAAGGTTTAGCTGGTTAAGGGAGTTTAAGGATAGGTGCTGCCCCCTTGAGGCATTGCAAGGATCGGTCATCTGAGTTTCATTTTCATCTCTTCTGACTATTTTAAAAAACGGCTGTTAGGGCCCTGGCAATAGCTACAAGCAGAGATGGCAGTATTTATGATACATGTATTTCAAATATAAAATAGGATTTGGTAATTTATATTTCATAGGGTTGATGAAGATGGCTTCATGTTTTGGTACAAAATACTTTAGTGTTTTGTATTTTTGTAGTTTTAAAATACCATAAAATTATTTTGGAAGAAGTCAACATGATGACATCATAACTTTGCAGCCTCTGATTAGAGACTATTCAGTATTTTGCCAAGACTTAGTTTAGATCAGAACAGAAAATGTAATCAAATAAAAGACAGTGGTGAAGGTAAGAAACATGCAGACTGCCAGCTTTCAAATAGGTGTCCAATTATTATAAATATTTGATTGTCGAATGAATAGGATCATGATTTTGCGCACAATTGCATGAATAACTGCCTGACACACAATATACTATTATATTTATGATTAACAATCAAATCATCAAATTGGCCAATTAATAGAAAGTCATGTTCCTTTGTAAAAGTATTATTTTATTTTTATTAGTAGTTTATTTTGATAGATGGTGTGGCTTCTGTAATTTGTAATTTATTTTGATACACTTAAAGTTAAGATATTTGGTATTTTATTTAAAAATACATTTGGATGTATCTTTGCCCTACCCTGGCTACACGTCAAACAACAGTAAAAGTGTCATAATACTTTCTGTGTGAACTGGAATGGGAAATAGATGTAGATTGGAAGCAATTCTTTTTTTTGGTGGTTGCGTTGAACATGGCGGGGGATGGGAAGTGCAGGATAAAATACTATGCTGAGCATCACCACAATAGAAACAGACTAGACTCCATGAGCTTGGCTTCACCAGATGTGGCTGCTTATGGAAAGCTCTTTCTGCTACTTGCCAACTTGTTACGAATTAGCCTTTCCGGCTGATGAGCTTGATGAGTGGACACGCAGGTTTAGGGTGTATTTTTGCTTAGGCAGCCTAAAGGGTACTCAGTGGCCTTGCAGTTGCAAATTCTCTTGCTTACAGGTGCATGATCAAACACAGGGGTAGCTGAGGGTAATGGAATAGCTGAGATCTTTTATCATGCATATCTGCTGTTATCACTCTCTGATTATACAGCCAAAAGAAACAAACCCTTGTAGAATTTAGCTTTGTTTAGCCATGTTGAAATAAGCATGAAGCTCTCTCTCTCTCTCTCTCTCTCTCTCTCTCTCTCTATCTCACACTCACACTCACACTCACACACACACACACACACACACACACACACACACACACACACACACACACACACACACACACACACACACATACACACCCACACACCAGTCTTTTGTTCACACAGAATGGAATGTTAAAAAAAAAAAAAAAAAACCATCCTGTGAGCAGAGGGTGAGCAGGCTGAAACACACTGCTGAGAGTGACTGGAGGAGTGTAAGTGACAGCTGCTCTGAGCTGACAGGAAATCTGTAGGACCATGTGACCATGTGAATGTAGATTTAATGTTCCGGCTTGCTGAAATGCTTTTTTGCCCCCCATGTTGGTAAAGATTGATTATACATTTACATTTATGGCATTTGGCAGATGCTCTTATCCAGAGCGACTTACAACTGAGCAGGGGAGGGTTAAGGGCCTTGCTCAAGGGCCCAGCAGTGGCAGCTTGGTCATAGTGGGATTTGAACTTGTGATCTTCTAATTCAAAGTCCAATGACTTAACCACTGAGCTTCAAGCTCCCTTTATTATAAGAGTAACTATATATTTTCTGGCAGCTCAAACCAATCTGGCCCTCTGCCCTCTGCCCTCTATATCAACATTTCCAAGCTAGCTAATATATACTGTGAGAGCCTATAGCAGTAGAGATGACACTATGACACTATGACAGAAAGCCTCAGTTTCATCTTCTTTTTGCTCAGTGTTTATACCTGACATCCTGAGCTGTTTATTGTTTATTGCTGTCCTTTATTTATCTTGCTCTCTTCGTGTTTTTATTTGCTGACTGTATGGTTTGTACATTGTGTGAAATATACCCATCAACTTGGATTAGCTTGTCTGTGTTTCTCTAATAAACACTTTTCAATTTTATCTGTCTGCAAGCCTTGAAGAGGCATGATACTTTTACTAATACTATTATTATTTGTGCATCTCTCTATTGTCAATGCAGTCGAATAAGTTACGCACCAAGACTCTCCGCAACACCCGTAACCCCAACTGGAATGAGACATTGGTGTACCATGGCTTGACAGATGAAGACATACAGCGCAAAACTCTTAGGTCTGGTAAAGTTAAACTAATAATTTATGCTATATTCTATTTGAATGACTCTAGGGGTGAATCTCAATAGTCATAAATTTGCTGCGTCAATAGTTTTCCTATTTGCCTGATTTGACTACCAGTCTCACAGTTGAACCTTCGCAGACATCATGTGAAACGAGGATCATGCTATTTTGTTTATATGGGGGACTCAATGTGTAATTTCACATAGAACTACTGGTTTTAACCAATAAGCTCATACACAGTCTATTATGATAATGTAGGAGCATCTTGGGGCAGGGATTTAACAATGTTTGGAATATATTCTGTTCTAATTTCATTCAGTAAATAAATTTTTTTTATTGTTTTTTTTATTGCATTGAAGTTGCAATGTACTTTCGCTCGTTAGCATGTTCGCATAGGCAAATTTAGCTGATTTAATTAGATTTTTACTTTTATACATTTAGTTTTATGTCTTTCTGTGATGTTCTGTACCACATGGTTTTAAATGTTATGAGAAATTGTTTTATGACTACCCAGGCCAAAAGTAACAAATGTACAAAACAGATGTCAAGTGACGCAATAATAAGCCGTTTCTAAATTCAACAAACAAATGGAGACAGGATTATCATATTCCTGTTATCCCTTACAAATCTGTGGAACAGTTAAGAGCTGGCCCATGGCCCCTGTAAAAGTTTCAACTAAGATTGAATCCTAGGACTCACAATTAGTTAAATCCTGACTGATCAGTTAACAGATATGCCCTTCATCATGACACCTGTTTGTAAAAGGGATATATTAGGCAGCAAGTAAACATTTAGTCCTCAAAGTTGATGTGTTAGAAGCAGTAGAAATGTACAGAGATAAGGATTTAAGCGAGTTTGACAAGGGACAAATTTTGATGGCTAGATGACTGGGTCAGAACATCTACAAAACTGCAGCTCCTGTGGGGTGGTACCAGCCTGGGATAAGGCTGGCTGAATTTAGCCTCCACCCTCTACCCTCTACCCTCTACCCTCTACCCTCTACCCTGCCACTTTAATCTTTAAGATGGTGAAACCTCAACAGTTAAAACTGAGACTTATTAGGCTACATGAGTGCCGTGCAGACACCACTCCAAGAGTTAGCTGGGAGTAGGTCCCAGAAACCCAGTACTTTATTGATTACATCAAACACACACACAAACACACACACACACACACACACACACACACACTGTTTGTCTTTCTCGGTCTGTTTCAAGTTTTTTCTTATTCTGCCAGAATCTCTGTCTGTGATGAAGACAAGTTTGGTCACAATGAATTTATTGGGGAGACCAGAGTTGCTCTGAAGAAACTCAAACAGAATCAGAAAAAAAAATTCAATGTTTGTTTGGAGAGAGTGGTCCTGGTGAGTCTCTCTCTTTTCTCTGTATAAGACATAAAATGGCCATAACATACATGCATACATGTATTTTGCCTTTTTGTTTATAGACAAAGAAGACTGCAGCTGCTAGTGCAAGAGGAATATCCCTTTACGAGGAAGAGGTAATTATTTTTTTGCAGATTTTTAATAATTGTTATTTACATGAATAAATTACAATTTCACACAACATATTAAACACAATGTTGTTTGCTTGTTTTTATTTCAACATATATTTATTAAATTCACATAAGCATTTCTAGACATTACTTATTAACTCAAATTTATATTTAAATAATGCTTTAAATTAACATTTTTTTAATTTTGTCCTTATATTAATTGAAATAAACAAATTTCAAGAAATGATATTGATTTCTTACTTTCCTATTGTTTTTTTTTTTTATGGTTGCATTTGTCTGTGTGTAACTGTGTAACAAAATGTGTGTATGTAGCCTGCAAAGGATGGAGCAGAAATAGAGGAAAGAGGTCGTATTCTGATATCCTTAACGTATAGCAGCAATCAGGGTCGACTTCTTGTTGGTATAATACGATGTGTTCACCTAGCACCCATGGATGCCAATGGCTATTCTGACCCATTTGTCAAAATGTGAGTGCTTTTGTATAAAACCATCTCTATTTATTCATTTAGTTTATTTTAATTCAATTCATATTAGAAGAACTATATTATACATACTTTTTGAATATTGCTGTGATTAATAATTGTTAGACTTCACTTTCCTTCAACCAGTTGAACAGCTTAGTTTTATACTGACACAAATTTAAATGGTTAATGTAAAAAATTGATACAAAATGGAAAAGTACAGAACATGCATGCCACAATCGAATTATATTATTATTTTAGAATAAAATGATATGACAATATTATTTTGAGGGATGTGACCTGCTTTAAGGACTGGGATCAGGAACCATTGATCTAAAGTGTATTGGTGCATGGTCCTACTATCTACAAATCCACTGGTTTCAGATGCCTAAAGCCGGACATGGGGAAGAAGGCTAAGAACAAGACCCACATTAAGAAGAAAACTCTAAACCCTGAGTTCAATGAAGTAAGAGCTGAACAACCATACTCTATAAACAAATACACTATATTACTGACAATTTTAGAACAGTTTTTAAGGATGATCAGCCTTAAATAGAGGCTTAACATAGAGCAGTTAACACAGATATTCGTCAGTGGTGTTATGTTGTTGATATAACAATGACCTATGGTGATAGGACATTACTTGCTTTTATAAATGCTTGATAAATAGTTAAGCTTAGTCAAAAATATTCCTATAGCATTAGCTCCTAATGACCAGATGTGATACTATGCTAAAACAGATCTACTGGCATTTCTCTACTTGTCACATTTCTCTTTGCAGGAATTCAGCTATGAAATAAAACATGCTGAATTGGCCAAGAAGACTTTAGATATCTCGGTCTGGGATTACGATATTGGCAAATCTAATGATTACATTGGTAATGTATAAATTACAAAATTTGTTAGATTACATTTATTTTAGATATAAAACATATGCACAAACAGTTTTATTTACATCAAAAGGACTAGTTGATTTGATCTAATTTTAGTATTTATTTTTATGTCAGTATTGTTGGATTTAGGTCACTGCTTCAGAAAAAAATTTGTGCTGTTCTACTTGTCTATAATAATTTAAACATATTTTGGAAGCAACTTGCATAGTATTGAATACTATGAATACAACTCATTCCACATATGTTTAATTTTTGCTTCTCATATGTCATTAAATGGGAGGTAATTTAGCATATACTCATCCTAAATATGAAATATGTTATGTAAAATGTCCTACTTTATGCAACTATAGAAACACAAGGCACTAAAACTAATTCTTATTCATTTTCATCTATGCAGAAAAATAATCTGGATTCTGTTTCCCTCATGATCAAAGTGGCAAATGTTTTATTAGTAAGCTAAATATGTTTTCACAATGTGCCACTCCACATCTTATAACTGCCTAGTTTGACACTTGAGTATATTCTCTTGTCAAATATAGCAGATACTTTACCAGAGTGTCATGTGTGATGTGATGTGGTACTACCACTGTCAGCTCCTATTCTCTACCTGACAACATCTGGGACAGCATTTACAGATTATAGCTATCCCGTGCAGTTTAGAATGTGAAATACAACTTTTCCTAAATGTGTGCCAGATTCCTTTTTGTTCTCTGTTTTTTCCTCTTTTCCATCCATATTGAGTGTAGCCATTACTTTACATTATTTTTTTATTGGAGTATTGACTGTAAATTTTCTTAATTTTAGTATTGACTGTCAGTTGCCATGTCACCAGCCATGTCTTATCCTGAGGTCAGAATCTACTTGTACACTGCCATCCAATTGTAGACTTTTTTAACCTACCTGCCTTCAATCAGCATTCATGCAGCCAGTGCCCAAATCTGCTACAGTCCGATGATAACTATCCAGGGTCCTGCTATCAGCCATCATTGGGCATCCCTCCCCATTGATTCATTTGCATTGAATGGGTCGGCTATGCAAATTCTTACTTGCTGATTATGACTAGCACCCAAACCACAATACAATGCCCAGCAACCTCAGAGACCATCACATCCACATTTACCCACTTTTTACTTACACATACCAATTATGACAACACAGTGCATAACACCTAACCCAACAAACATTTATTTTAAATTATATTCTTTGTGTTGCACACTGAGCCTTTTAATTTTTAAAGACTTCAAAGGTCCTATTTTGGATTGCTTTTATCTCACATTTTGGATCACCCTGCAAGTTTGCTGAATAAAGCCATTGTTTACTTGTATCTGCACTGTTTTTCGCAATTTAACAATTCATCTGAACCTTCTATATAAAGGTTAATCCCAATAATCCCAAATTCCCAATCTATTGCAACCTATAGACAATTATCTTATGTAGTGACAAATTTGACAAATTGAAAAAAATGACACATTTGTTTCACCTCTATCACTGTGAAGGTACTGTTGGTCACTGACCCACTGGTGCCCACTCAATTCAGTGAAAGGACATGAATTGACTGGATATCACCTCTTGAATATGTATTCATTTTATTTTTAGTGTTGTGCTACTAAGTGGTCAATGTGTCATTATTTAATGTTTATAATAATTAAAAAAGCTCAGTGTGGCAGCATTGTCTTTTTTATTATTGACAGAATTATTATTGTGAATTTCTCTCTTGAATGTATAAAGTGAATCTATCTATCTATCTATCTATCTATCTATCTATCTATCTATCTATCTATCTATCTATCTATCTATCTATCTATCTATCTATCTATCTATCATTATTGTTTATTATGAAGTATAATAAAATTCAAATTTGTTGGTTTGATATTTTAACAGGGGGATGCCAGCTGGGCATCACTTCTAAAGGGGAGCGTCTTAAGCACTGGTATGAGTGCCTCAAGAACAAAGACAAGCGGATTGAGCGCTGGCATACTTTACTTAATGAGAATCATGTCTCCAGTGATTAAGGCTTGTGTCAGGCTCTTTATGCATGCCGTATATAATTAACCTAATTGTAGTGCTGCTTTGTAAGTTCCTTGGCTTGCACTTGTAGTAAAATGTATAGTCTTGCTCTGGCACCACTATACACCTGTTCACATGCTCTATAACAATTCGTCCATCTAACAGGGCCCCTGAGTCTTCTAATGTGCCTCTGACATGGTGAATGTTTCGGGAAATGGGGGCAAGGTCAGTAAATTGTGTGAATGCCTTAGCCACAAGCAAAAGTGCAGAAATGCATGCAGTTTAGATTCTTTTGATTTTCTAATATTTGTGCTTGTGCAATATTGGTGCTGAATTTTTCGACAGATTACTGAAATCACCTGTTGGCAGTTTTAAGGTTACTTGAGCAGTAATGCTTTAATTGCATCTAGGACACACCTTGACATAGTACTTGCCATTAAGAAGCACTACTTTCCCTTTTAAAGGGCAATTGATAGCATGGACTGATTTTATAGGTGAATTATCCTATTTTATTAATGTGATGCTATTATAAGTATATGTTGTTGCATGCACATTCAATAAAAAAAAGAGAGGGAAGTTATATCAAAGCATAGAAATGAAAGTAGATTTAGATTTGAATAAACATATAACTGCTGGTTATAATATATTAAAACATTTTGATGTTTACTGTCATTAATAGTTTGTCATTTTAAGCTTGAGTATGCAATCTGGGAGTACACATACACAAAATATATAAAAATGAATGATGAAGAAGGCCAAATGAACAATACCAGGTTTTTTTGCATGATAATCTTGAAATGTTTAAAGTTTGATGTAACTACAATATTTTGTGACGAATATCATGTTTTGGGCAAATGCACTCCAAAAAAACTGTGGAAAGCCATTTAAGGTCAATAATAAATTCTAATAACTATAATAATAAATATGATATAATTTATTTAGTAATTGTTAGTAATTTGTACACTACATGAATTGAACTAGATTGAAAAACAGATTTTGAGTACATTTGGAAAATGTTAAATGGATTTAAACATAATTGAATGTTTATTTTATTTACACAAAATGTGCATAATGATTTTGGCCTTATTAGAAAACCAACCAGGATCCTTAAGAGTGGCACAAAATAAAAATCTTCTTTGTGTAATGTTAATGTTACTGGAATACAAACTACTGAGAACTATTAAGTTTATAGTTCTATTTTAGGATTTTGCTTTGCATCAGTGTTGGTTGATAAGAAGGATTTGTTCCTTTTATGTTATAGACTAAATAATAGTGTGCTGGATGTTTAAGTACTCCATGTTGTCACTATCACATCATTTAATACAGTGATAAATGACTACAGCCCTGGCTTTAACTTCCATAGTTTTGACATTTATTGGCCTTTAAAAAACACTGTCCTTCTGAAAATCATAGTTTACACTTGTGTATTCTCCATGCATGTATTTTTAACACTATTGTAGTGGCTGCTGCTTTTACTGCTTGAATTTCGTCAAGTGACTGTAGATAACAATCATATATTACATGTGTACATTACAACAATCATCATACAGAGCTGCAGTTAGTAGCAGAATGTTTACATGGATTACCAGGCAGATTGTAAAGCACATAGTTAAGCATAGTTGTAAACACGTTATGCACTAGATATGCAACCCTGCTTCAGTCAACATTTTGTTTGATTAATCACAATTGCACATCAATTCCTTAACATTTTTTAAAACAGCAAAACAGTTTTGCTTTTAAATGAATTTTGAATGGAAACTTCACCAAAGTGCTCAACATCTTTTTAAGTCTCTCCACAGAAATTATTCTTTAATTAATTAAATTAAAATATTGTAAAACTTGTATCTTCGTTACTTGTGTTTTTAGTCATTCTTGAATGATAATGCTCCAATAATGAAAATATTATAATTATAAACAAGTTAAAAAACAGGTCATGTGCTCTACCCTGATTGGTGGCTTGCTGCATGCTTGACCAGTAAAGTTTTAATCCACTCATAAATAAAAAGAAATGACTAAATAAGAAAAAAAATGTAGTTGAGTAAAAAGTAATATTTTTTTTTATTTTAAAATGTAGTGAAGATAAAGTAAACATCTCCCCAAATGGAAACACTTCAGTAAAAAACAAACACGAGAAAAAGCGTATTAATCAATTTAAACTCGTTGTTTTTAAGATGTTAAATGTGGGTATCAAAATTAATAACTTTTTCCACTGCAAAAAAACAAAACAAAAAAAACCAGATCAGAGCTCATAAGCCACCTCTACCTGCATGTTTTTCCACACACCTCTTTTCAAGATTAGATTCTATTGATACTGCTTATTTGATTGCTTTGCTTATTGTGAAATCAACTTCGGCCCCAAGAGGCATTATTTTTTTTCTATTGTTAAACTGAATAAGGTGATTAACAGTAATTTAAGGTAATGTTCTTTATGATAGAAAAGAAAATCATGCATGACTCCTTATGTGCCTGACGCCTAATGTGTCCTGAAGTGTCCTGAAGCCTGGCAAACCAACTTGTCAGAATTGTTTGCAATGTAATGATATAGTTTGCCATAATAATAAACTAGTGAAAATTGATTGAGTTAATTTGATTAAATTAACATGTAGAGGTGATAAACTTCTGACGGTGTCTTTACGGCACATTTTTAAACAATATATGCTTGAAAATGTAATGACTTATTTAATAATAAATCAACAATTATTTAGTTTGGCCTACTTTTAGATGTTGCCCTTTGTAAGCTCTACCAGTCCTCCTACTGGAAAATAGCATTACATTATTTAGAAGAAAAAGTGACGTAAAAGCAGTGCAGTGAATTTTGTTTTTTAATGTGGCACATTTTCCATGTCAGCAGTGAAAATCTATGCCATTTTGTGTAACTTTTTTTTTTTTGTGTGTGTGAAACATACGGATAGATCCACATTATATGATTACTGTGCAGCTTAATACTATGGTTAATGAGTTGTACAAAAACACCCTTATTGGTATTTTCACTAACCATACATGCATATCAAATGCCAGGCCATTATAGGCAAGCATATAACTTGTTCTTAATTTCAGCCTTAAGGAAAACGTTTACTGTGTATTGAGATTTTACAGATCTACCACACATCATGATGTCATAAAAGTATAAAAACTGGCTGATTAAGATAAGTGTGTTCAGAACACAAGAATGGAAATAAGAACCACTGTCTTTTACACATACATTCATTGTTAGTTGCTACATATTTTTATTTGTGTTAAAATAAATAAATTGTGTGTATAATTAACCCATTTTCTACAATTGTTTTTTTTCTCTTGGACAGAATGTGACACATGCATGTAACCATTTCTGTGAGCTCAGGGGACAATTGAAGACAAGCTGAATTGGCACAATGTACATAGGAAATGCGTCCAGTCAGCCTTTAGAGATATCCTGTTACCCCGTTCCTTCTGTCTTCCTCCACATGCAGAGGAATAATAGTCATAACAGGCTATCTGTAGCAGAACAGGATTCATTTTGTATGTTTGTTTAACTACTATTTTTAAATGAGGTGCAGAATGACATGTCGTGTCCAATGACACGAGTTCACGACACTGGATGTTCATTTTCACAAACACCTCACACAGCGTAGGAAAATATATTTAAAATGCACTGTTTATAATAGACTTGTTATTATAATAGCTGTATATATATTATTTGTACATATATTAAAATATTCAGGATATACAGGTTTGTTTTAAATGCGGTGCTGCAGGGATGAAACAAAGATCCATGCCAACATGATCCATGTAAGCCTTTTGATAGACTCTACTGTTACCCTGAGCAGGACAAAGTGATCACTGAGGATGAATAATATAATATAATATAATATAATATAATATAATATAATATAATGTAATATATATTTATTTATTCTATTAAGAAAATTACAATGGTGATCAAACTACAAATAATAAACAGCTCTGCGCAATGGGGAAAGATACTTGTGTGTCTTTATGGGTGTAAACGTTTAATGAAAAATATAATATCGAATACTTATGACACAAGCAGTTTGTAAAGGTTTTGTGTAAATATTGATTGTTGTAAAGTTCTGTTGATAACTCTAGACTACTCAACCTCACATGCATATACTAATCTCAACTCTCACATGTATATGCTGTTCCAAGCATAATTCTTGTCCACTGGAGGACAGATGCTGCTTAACCCCTGTGCCCTTTCATTCTAAAATGGCTGCTTTTGCTGACAACACAGGAAGCCTTGTTCTGACAAAAGTAGCACGCTATATGCATCTGTGGTAAGTGATTATCTGACCACAACCACCTTTGTCTCTTCCTAAACATGCTTAGAAGATAAAACCTAAGCTACTTTTAATAAATATCTGTATAAAACTGTTTCCTCCATCATGGTATTTCTATTAGATGGTCTCCTTTACTCTACTTAAATTGTTATAGTAAGGTAATCTCCGAGACAATGTTGAATTAAAAGCTGTGAATTACAATGTTGTAAAATGAGTTGTAAAACCTCATAAGGTTGTTTATGTTACACAGCCAGTTGCAACTTTACTTGCTACCAGAGCTGAAAAGATTCCTCGAATAAGTAATTAGAATAGAAAAAAGCTTTGAGGCCAATTATTTGCCTCACTGATTCATTTAGTCCTTTTAACTATACAAGGAGCACTGTGTTTTCCCACGGACTATTATTACTGACGCACCCTACACTCTGGAAAGCTCTGGGGTCTTATTTATAATGAAAGTTTATAAATGAGACCCCTGAACACACAGAAGCTGCTGCTGAATGAGAAAAGAGGAATGGAGAGAAAACAGCGAGGGGCAAAGTTCAGACCAAAGAACACAAAATAAAGTTTCCAAAGTTTGGGATAATTTCAATAAAAGAAAACATAAAGAAAACACTATACAGTGCATTTACATTTTTTTAAGCTATTTGAAATAGATTATTCTATATGTATTTAATTATTTTTATTTATATATTTGATTTTGCATTTTGATGTAATATGGCAATCAAATGCTTTTACTTACAGAAGTCAAACAGCATTGCAAGACTAGCATATTTAAAAGGTAATTAAATTGTTTTTGATTATAGAAACCAAATCAGCAGACTCTCCCAGTAATCAGATAAATGTATGGCCTGTTCTATGAGCTGCCATAGACACACATTCCATTATAATAATATATATATATATATATATATATATATATATATATATATATATATATATATACTCTAGTTTTGAGCAGTAATTCAGGGGGGCCAAGCACGTTTTTGCAATACCTCTCTGCCCCTAATTGAGAAAGACAATTCAAAATGTATGAGCTTTGTTTCAGTAGTTTAATTTAAATGTTATGAGAAATATTTTGTACAAATACAGTATAACACATCATACATTCCTTTATACAACCTTATAACTGCTTTATCTGTTTAAAGCGGCTTTGAGACAATGTCCATTGTAAAAAAGCGCTATACAAATACACCAGGCATAACATAATGACATTATAACCAGTGGAGAGAATAACACTGATTAAATCTTCATCATGGCAGCTGTTCGTGGGTGAGATATATTAGGTAGCAAATAGACATTTTGTCCTCAAACTTTAACGTGTTAGAAGCAGGTAAAATTGGGTGAGTGTAAAGATTTCAGTGAGTTTGACGAGGGCCAAATTGTGATGCTAGATGACAGGGTCACAGAATCTCCAAAACTGCAGCTCTGGTGGGCTGTTCCCGGTCTGCAGTGGTCAGTATCTATACAAAGTTGTCCAAAGAAGCAACATTGGTGAACCGGTGTCAGGGTCATGGGCGGCCGAGGCTCACTTATGCATGTGGGAAGTGAAGTCTGGTCCATGTACAACACATTTGCACCCCACATCGTCACATATCGACGCTGTGGATGTTGCGTCTGACGACGTCCACATCCGACGCCGAGGGTACCCCTTCGCTTCACTTTTCGGCGTAGAGGGACGGGAAACCCTTCATGTCGCTTTTCGACGCAGATGGACGGGACCCCATTTGCGGGTTACGGTTAGGGTTTGGGTTAGGGTTCGGGTTAGGGTTTGGGTTAGGGTTACAGTTACGGTAATCTTCAGGATTTTTAGAAATTTTAAAATTAATCCTATACACTTATTATGATAGATAATATATTATTAAGTGTATAGGACAGCGATCTGCATTGAAAAGCTAAGCACAGGGGCTTCCATCCATCTGCGTCGAAAAGCGACGCGAAGGGAGGTACCGTCTCTCTACGTCGAAAAGCGGCGCGAAGGGGGTACCTTTGGCGTCGGGTGTGGACGTCGTCGGACGCAACGTCCTCAGCGTCGATATGTGACAATGTGGGGTGAGATCCAGCAGACGAGCTTCTATAGCTCAGATTACTGAAGTAGTTAATGCCGTAAATGCTCAATTTCGAAAACTGTTGTGGCACCGAAAGGGGGACCAACACAATATTAGGCTGGTGGTCTTAATGTTATATTCTTGCTCTGTGGCTATAAAGTTATGCCTGGTCAGTGTGAAATTCAATTGAATTTAATTGAAACATCAAATAAACAATAATATGATGAACAATAACAAGAAAATAAAACAGAGCAGTGGGTTATGCTACAACAATACACAAATCAGTAAGAAAAAAAATATTTATGACTGAAAATTCCAGCACAATTCCGAGCTCCTGGATCATCTTAACATCTCAGGTATCTCTCTAGTGCAAAACTTGATTGGTCGCGTGGACAGCACAGAGATATGCAAAACGCTGCAGCTTCATCGAAACGCGCTGCCTGCTCGCGCTCTGTAGTCTGTAGATGCCACACACACCTGCGTGTCGCTTCCAGGTGGAGCAGTGAGGACTCGAGCCCGCTGCACTGCTGCTCGCAAGCGCGCCCCCGATTCGTCGTCTGCCGTGGAAGAGATAAAAACCCGGACTGGTATAAACCCGGACTGATATAAACCCGGACTGATATAAACCCGGACTGATAGAACCCGGACTGCTATAAACCCGGACTGGTATAAACCCGGACTGATATAAACCCGGACTGATAGAACCCGGACTGCTATAAACCCGGACTGGTATAAACCCGGACTGATATAAACCCGGACTGATAGAACCCGGACTGCTATAAACCCGGACCCGGACTGACGGCGCGGTCGCACAGAAACCTACACCACCAATGGCACATTGTGGATTCGGATACGTGCATTACATTACATTACATTTCAGAAGGACATGCAGAAGGACATGCAATATTTTGCGACCGTATTTCCGAGTCTAGTCCTCACTAACACACGGACCTGGAGTTTGCACATTTCATGCACAAAGAAACTGTTTCCTGGTTGCAATTGAAAGGACATGAAAAGCTGCACGAGCGCGTTGTTGTGATGCCACTGAGGGAAAATAATTCCTGAAGAGGAGCATTTTTATACCTCATTTGAGCGTCTGGAAGGATTGTGAATTCAAAGTCCTCTTGATCGGATCACATGAAGTGGAATTGTGGTGTTTTTTTTTGGAAGCGATATGTTCCATCCGACCACGTGATATTATTTTATTTATTTCTTTTCTTAATCTTCTCTTGTGTTAAAGTAGATGTTGTATAGCCAATAATAAAACCATTTCCCTCGCAGTTTCGGACGCGACCTACCATGTGGTGAACATCATTCATCTGATGGAAAACAGCATTACATTTTCTAAAGCAGGCGAATTTTATAGGGTTTAAAGATGAAATGGATCAGTACTCGTTTAGCATCGGTTATATTTAATGTGCACAGTGCTTCATTCCAACTTTGGTTTTCCAACTATTCCGAATGGAATGATTTTTTTGCATTTTTTATCTATATTGTGCCTGTTTTTTCCACTTTCAGCTAAATAAGGATAAAAGCAAGGTTAAGAGCAAACTCTGAGACTGGCTCTTGGACTAAGCTTGAAAATTCAGCTTGATTTCCATCACCACATTGATGCAGAATAAAAAATAAAAATTAATAGCAGTTCTGATCTCCCATCAAACAGCCCGGGTTTTATTTATATTGACCGAACAGGTACATTTGCTTGTTCACATAATGACATTAAAATGAATGGAAGGGAGCAATATGATGTCTTCTGTCCACAAGGGCTCATGGATGTGCATGCAGGAGGACTAAAGGAGAAGCCACAGCAACAGGATATGCCAATTTATGGATTTTTTAATAACCATCAGACCCATGCACACCATCAGTCACTCTTCAGAGGAGACTTTGGGGAACCTGGGAATGGATTCACATATTTACCTGAAGGTAGTACAATGGATTATGGGGGTAGTATGGGTCCTCAGCAGGGAACCACAGAAGGATTTGTCTTGCTTGAAAAGGGAGAGACAGGGGCTGTGTTTTCTCAGCAACAGCACCAAAGACTAGGCTCATTGTTAGACTACGAAACCTACAGATCTTCCAGTAGAAACCACCACATCCCTATTCACTGTCTTCCCCTGGACCAGTCACTGAATCAGGAAAGTTTTTCATCATCATTTTCTTCTTCTGAGTGCAATTCAAGGTCCTTACATTTTGAGGCAGGAAGGCAGTTGCCAGGGGTCGGTTTTTCTGGAAACTCAGTCTTCTCTCAAACTCCAAGAATACCGGGTATCTCTAAAGGATATCACCACACACCTAATCAGCAGCAGCAATCCCCATCACACCATAATGTGTGCAGAATGCCACGGGGGATGGGGCTTGGTTCAAGGTACCCTCTAATACAGCAGAGGACCGAGGTAATATTCAGACAAAATTCTAGCCCATTGTCACATCTCCAGCCACAACAACATCACACTGCCTCCACCAATACCAGTATGCATAAGAGCAGCATTGTAATGCCTGGTCAGCATAATCATTTTGAATGCAAAATTCAAGGATTAGAGAATAAAGAGATGCATTCCTATATTGACCCCTCATTAAATATGCAGCAGCTGTCTACCCTCCCAGAGCAGACTTCCAGTCAGAGGCTGCAGCATTTTGACTCTCTCTATTTAAATGCGGGCCAAAGGTCAAGGTTTGATTTTTCTAATGTCCATCAAGAGTGCCCACAGAACATTATCATGAACTGCCCACTTGGCTTGAAGAAACTCTCCTTCACAGCGCACCCAGGCCTGTCTGGTGAGTTCACTACCCATGAAAATCTTCTGTCAATACAAAATGCAGATTCAGTGTCTCTTCAAAAGCAGAATGCTGCCATGATGATCAAGCGAGTAGCCTCTTGGAATCAGCAGCAAAGAATGAAACAAACCAACAAGCAGCAGCTTCGTCACCATGGAGAACCTAAGAACTCTATAGTACATGTGCAAAACATGTCTCACTCTGGCTTTGAGAGACACAGAGGTGGGAAAATAGTACATTTTGATGTAATGGACTCAAACTTGGTCTCTGACAGCGGCTGGATTTCTCAAATGCATACATATGGGACAGGTGCAAAACTGAAAGAAATGCACACAAACGATTATTCAGGGCAACCAATAGGTGGTCAGTCTCAGCATGTGGAAGTATACAATGCTGCTCAGGGAATGAACTCATCTCCAGGGAATTATGCCTTCCAGTCACAGCTTTCACCAGCACAACAAATCTTAAACAGCAAAATAGAGACTCTTGATAAAGCAGGTTGGAAGAACAAATTTTTTGGACAGAGTTGTCTATCAGCTCTTTCTACAGCCTGCCAGGACATGATTGCCAGCCTGGGGACTCCTAAGATTAACATAACATACAACAAGAAGAGCCAGGTAGAAGGAAAACGAAAGCTTAATCAAAGTGACCATGACATGAATGCTAGCACAGCCACCATGACTGTTGGCTTTGGGCCAGATTATTTTTCAGCAAATTGCAATGACACATTAGTTGGTCCAAATCAGACAGTGCACGAGAACACCAGTGCCCTCTCCTCATGTCACAACCTGGAAAATACACCATGTACTGAGACACAAACAACAAGGAGCGGGAAAGAGAGGAGAAAAAGAGAGAGTGGCCATGTGAGCCCCGGGATTAATTTTCCAAACAATATTGGAAGCCCTGTTATGAGTCTGGATCAATATGCTCCACTACCAACTGGCACTGGAGATAGTAAATGGGGAAAGAGGAATGAGCTTATGCTGGGTGATCAACCTGAGCTGTTATCAACCATGGACAAAGGCATTCAAAGAGTGTCCAAATCACCTGACTGCTGTAATAAGACTGACTTCACAAATTATTTTGAAAACAGGAGAGACCACAAACCGCTGTTGGATGGATGGTCTGAAATGCAAAGAGTGGGCACTAGATTGTTGGGTGGAGAGACAAGGCATAGCATAGATCTCACTGAAAACATTACCTCAATATCAGAATGCTGCAGAGGAGTAAATCACCAAATGATAGCAAGCACAGACCAAGTTCACACACCCTGTAGCACCTCACGTCAGGATGAGCGCCACCAACTGCAGATATTACAGACACAAATCCAGCGTCAACAACATCAACAACAACCTGCATGTGAGTTTAAGAGAGAACAATTCAAAGTCTGCTTGGAATAAGGCTAAGCCAAAGCATAAGACAGAGGAAGGTACGTAAAGGTTGTATTACTGTTTTTGTTGTTGTTGTATAAATGGAAATGGCTCCATGAAGTTGTCTTAGTGTTGGTTAATTTGCCTCCAAATATTTTGACTGTTTATTAATTTTGGTTTATTAAGAAAACAAATAATTTTATTCCATATCCAGAACAGCACACACATTCTTTCATAGCCAATTCGAGTTTTGATGTATAATGTCATTCCAATTTGTAGATTCAAATAGATTACAAAAACATACATACATATATAAACATACATGAATTACAAAACATACATGGAAACAATACTGAACTAAGTGAATAAAAATGGCAGCACAAATACTGTATATATGAGCATTTCAGTTAAATAAGGAAATGCAATCATTTAGGAGCACATTTTCCTGCCTATGATATTTCTGAATATTTGCATTATTCCGAATGTCTTAATAGTTTTTAAATGGTGGTATCTAGTGAAAGTCTTATAGATTGTAGGTTAAACATTAAAATACATTTTTATTTCCCAAAGATCTGTCTCAGATAACCAGTATCACTGTACATGATTTCTGAATATCTAGAAATCAGCATATGTGTAAAAGCCTTTGTTCAACAAACTAATTAACCAATTATATAATTATCTGCCATAATCATACATTTCTTATACAATGTATAAGTATGTTATAACTATGCATAACATATAACATTTGGCTACATTTATATATTATATTACATTTATATTATCCAGTTTTATAGGGCTAAGAAATTAGATCATAAAAACTGCGACACTAAATGACAGAATAAAATTGATTGATTATTATGAATTGTGTTAATATTTCAGTTAAATATATTCAGTAAACCCTTTAAGCAAAGTTTTTTTCTAACATTAATAAAACTACAATTTCTTGAAGATTTTAGACTTTTTATTATTTAAACAAAAACATAACATAATCATTGAAATACATTTTAATACAATCATTCTTAAAATAATTGCTCCCCAGAGACTGTTCTAAATCGTTATTAAATTATTTTATACACACTTTAATATGAGCATTTAACCGAAGCCACTTTCTTCCCTATAGTTAGACTTCTATACAAATATCACCAGGCTGTTTACATCACTGCGTGATTTGGCAGTTTGATTTACCTTTTCATTCACGTTTGAAAAGCAGCTTGAACACATTTAAGGAAAACTCATTGTTTCCATCTTCTTCTTCTTCCTCATGTTTTTTCGGCTTTGTGAGATAAATCAAAACTTAATTTATTTTTCTGTAACAGATGCATTTGTGCTTTCACCACTTTTTGTTGCCAGGTCTGCAACACCTGACTGTCCATTGTATACCACCATCTTTATATATTTATTGTCTCATATAGATAACAGCTTTACTGCTTTCAATTCTTGAATCAGTTTTGGTTACACAAACTTTTACATAACAAAATAAACCTTATATTCACTTCTGACTACTTTTTGTAAATCCTGTAATCTTATTAGAGGAATTGAAATGTATTACTAAATTTGTATTCCATACATTAGCAGTAACTCTAATAATAATAGGTACAATGCATGTGAGTGCCCTGGACTACAAAGTCCATTTGAGCTAACATCAGTTGACTTGAATGATGGATTGTGTGGCTGTGAGGTTTGGGGCAATGCCTTTTTCAGGTTGCATGGATTGTGGGGCAGGGGGCCAGGGAGGGTGATTATCTTAGCTCTGCGTGCGCGCGTGTGTGTGTGTGTGTGTGTGTGTGTGTGTGTGTGTGTGTGTTTAGTATTTAGCATCTAGTATCTTAGCATTTGTTGTACACACAGATGTGATTGGAACATGTGGGTTGTGTATGTAGAAAAATATTTTTTCACAATGTAGATTGTTAAAAACACTATACATTTTTTTTATAATATATAATTAAATAATATATAATCGAAAAATATAAATAACCTTTGCATAATTCTATATGTCTATAATATGTCTAAAAGTATGGTGACACCTGAGTATTAAACATCATATTAAAAAATCATAGGCATTAATATTCACAAGTGTTCACCCTATATTGCTTTATTGCCCCAACTAAAGAATGCCTGCAGACTGCTTGCTCTGAAATTTTAATTCTGCGTAATGACTAACCAGTTGAGTCAGAAGCAGAGTACTGCAAGTGACATATGAATTTGTTTAAAAAGGGGAGTATCTGAATTACAAAATATAAGTAGTTAGACACATTGAAAGCAGAAACTTTGCAAGAAAAACTATTTAAACAGAAATGGACCCTGCTTCCATCTTCATTTAATTGACTTCTTGGTGCAAGTGTAAAAGTGGGAGAACCTTTTATTTGTGATTAGAGACATTTTAACATTCAATCATATTATTTAAAAGAAAACCCTCTGACACTTTATTATATTGGTATAGTTTCAACTCTTGGAAAGAACAACACATTTTCAGGTTAAAAGCATCTGTACATGTTTTGCAAGAAAAAACATACACATCTTTATTTGTTTGGCAAGTACAGATAAGAGACATTAAGATGTATTGTTGCTCAGCTCTGAATTAGCATATGCTTTTACTACAGGACTACATAATAAGAAAAGAATAAATAAGAAACACACAAATCTGCTAAATGTATTTTTGTCTATTTTAGCTGAAAAGTTAAAAGCACCATATTTAAATGTGGCTGCTGAGAGTGTGTAAATAAAGAAACTTTTTAAAATTGGTATACAAATTGCGCATCAGAAATGTTAGTTATAAAATCGGAAATGTTATTATTCATTGTCTTTCTCTATCTGTGCCTTCTTTTGATATTTATCTAGAGATTGCAAGACAGCAAAAGTTTTTTTTCTTCTGTATTTAGATATCCCTCAGCATAAAAGTGGAAGGGACAGTGGAACTTCTGGGCCTGGGGGTTCTGGCCCTCAACGGTGTATCACCATCTACTGCACAGATTAACATCATGGTGGATCCTTTTCATCCTGGTCCTCTCTTCACCCAGAAATCTCCAACCATTTTAAAACATAAACAGCATTGACATAAAAGTTAAATATACAGTAATACATGGGTCTGTTTTAGATTATCTAAGACAAACAGATGAAGGGCATATGCAGACACACATACCCACAAGCATATAAATGAACTGTGAATGTGTTCATGTGTGTAAAGGCCACACACTGTACTACATCTAAACCTCACACTTTATTTTATATGTTATTTAAGCTTAAGCTTTTTTATTTCTGATGTCAGTTAGTACAAAATGAAAAATGTTTTACCTGAATATAAAATTTAATATGGGATGAAGCAAGGAAAAGTTACATTTGGAACTGGTTTTGTATAACAGTGTTTATGTCTTTGTCCATTGGCTATGCTTTTTTTTACAAATAAATTCTAATTCTGAATTTAAATATGATCTCTGGTTTTCCTTGTGGATAATTATTAATAATGCATGTTTCTTCATACCCTATAGTACAGTGGTTCTAATGGAGCCAAATAAGCCTTTTTAAAACACTTTCATACTACATATTTCAGTAAAAACTTTATAACTCTGAAAACTAATATATTTCTATACAGTGTTTTTTCGTTGCTTTTATCTATTATAGTGTGTGTTGATTATTGCTTTAAATTAATATTCTAGAAAAAAAATAAAATATGCAAAACAAAAATCTGTTTATATTCCACAATTCAAGTACTCCATAGATTTGTATGTAAATATATATATACACTGAGGAAAATAAGTATTTGAACACCCTGCTATTTTGCAAGTTCTCTTACTTAGAAATCATGGAGGGGTCTGAAATTGTCATCGTAGGTGCATGTCCACTGTGAGAGACATAATCTAAATAAAAAATCCAGAAATCACAATATATAATTTTAAAACTATTTATTTGTATGATACAGCTGCAAATAAGTATTTGAACACCTGAGAAAGTCAATGTTAATATTTGGTACAGTAGCCTTTGTTTGCAATTACAGAGGTCAAACGTTTCCTGTAGGTTTGCACACACTGCAGGAGGGATTTTGGCCCACTCCTCCACACAGATCTTCTCTAGATCAGTCAGGTTTCTGGCCTGTCGCTGAGAAACACGGAGTTTGAGCTCCCTCCAAAGATTCTCTATTGGGTTTAGGTCTGGAGACTGGCTAGGCCACGCCAGAACCTTGATATGCTTCTTACAGAGCCACTCCTTGGTTATCCTAACTGTGTGCGTCGGGTCATTGTCATGTTGGAAGACCCAGCCTCGACCCATCTTCAATGCTCTAACTGAGGGAAGGAGGTTGTTCCCCAAAATCTCGCAATACATGGCCCCAGTCATCCTCTCCTTAATACAGTGCAGTCCCCTGTCCCATGTGCAAAAAAACACCCCCAAAGCATGATGCTACCCCCCCACATGCTTCACAGTAGGGATGGTGTTCTTGGGATGGTACTCATCATTCTTCTTCCTCCAAACACGTTTAGTGGAATTATGACCCAAAAGTTCTATTTTGGTCTCATCTGACCAAATGACTTTCTCCCATGACTCCTCTGGATCATCCAAATGGTCATTGGCAAACTAAAGACGTGCCTGGACATGTGCTGGTTTAAGCAGGGGAACCTTCCGTGCCATGCATGATTTTAAACCATGACGTCTTAGTGTATTACCAACAGTAACCTTGGAAACGGTGGTCCCAGCTCTTTTCAGGTCATTGACCAGCTCCTCCCGTGTAGTTCTGGGCTGATTTCTCACCTTCCTTAGGATCATTGAGACCCCACGAGGTGAGATCTTGCATGGAGCCCCAGTCCGAGGGAGATTGACAGTCATGTTTAGCTTCTTCCATTTTCTAATGATTGCTCCAACAGTGGACCTTTTTTCACCAAGCTGCTTGGCAATTTCCCCATTGCCCTTTCCAGCCTTGTGGAGGTGTACAATTTTGTCTCTAGTGTCTTTGGACAGCTCTTTAGTCTTGGCCATGTTAGTAGTTTGATTCTCACTGATTGTATGGGGTGGACAGTTGTCTTTATGCAGCTAACGACCTCAAACAGGTGCATCTAATTTAGGATAATAAATGTAGTGGAGGTGGACATTTTAAAGGCAGAATAACAGGTCTTTGAGGCTCAGAATTCTAGCTGATAGACAGGTGTTCAAATACTTATTTGCAGCTGTATCATACAAATAAATAGTTTAAAAATCATATATTGTGATTTCTGGGTTTTTATTTTTAGATTATGTCTCTCACAGTGGACATGCACCTACGATGACAATTTCAGACCCCTTCATAATTTCTAAGTGGGAGAACTTGCAAAATAGCAGGGTGTTCAAATACTTATTTTCCTCACTGTATATATATACTGTATATATATATATATATATATATATATATATATATATATATATATATATATATACATATATATATATATATATATATATATATATATATATATATATATATATATATATATACAGTGAGGAAAATACGTTTTTTCGTTTTTGTTTTTTTTATTCAGAAATGTTTAAATAAGTTTATGAATGTAATTTATTAGTAACATTAATTGATTTTTTTTACTTATATGCAGCAGTTAAGTGCAAATAAGTAATCATACAATCATGACAAGTTAAATACTGACACAGTATATGTGTGTGTGTGTGTGTGTGTGTGTGTGTGTGTGTGTATATATACAGTGCCCTCCACAATTATTGGCACCCCTGTTTAAGATGTGGTCGTGGACTTCTAAAAATTCTCCTTTTTTTTAAAACAACATAGAACCCTAATGCAAAAAAAGAGAAAAATCCAACCTTTTATTTAAGTACATTACTTTGGTGGTAAAAAAATCACACATTTAGGAGAAAAAAAAAAAACTTGAAATCATGTGTGCCACAATTATTGGCACCCCTGATGTTAATACTTTGTACAACCTCCTTTTGCCAACAAGACAGCACTTAATCTCCTCCTATAACATTTCACAAGATTGGAGAACACAGAGAGAGGGATTTTTGACCATTCTTCTTTGCACAATCTTTCTAGATCATCCAGTGTCCTGGGTCCTCTCTTATGCACTCTTCTCTTTAGCTCGCCCCACAGGTTTTCGATTGGGTTGAGGTCTGGGGACTGAGATGGCCATGGGAGGACCTTGAGTTTGTGACTGCTGAACCACTGAACCCACAGCATCACAGATCCTCCACCATACTTCACGGTGGGCATGAGGTGCTTTTCGGCATACTCATCTTTTGTTTTACGCCAGACCCACTTAGAGTGTTTGTTGCCAAAAAGCTCAATCTTAGTCTCATCTGACCAAAGCACACGATCCCAGTTGAAGTCCCAGTACCGCTTAGCAAACTCCAGACGTTTACGTTTGTGAGTGTTAGTGAGAAAAGGCTTTTTCCTTGCATGCCTCCCAAACAGCTTGTTGGCATGTAGAGAGCGTCTGATGGTTGTTTTGGAGACTCTGTGACCCCAAGATGCCACTCTTTGATGCAATTCTGTGACGGTGAGCTTGGGAAATTTTTTTACTTCTCTTACCATCCTCCTCACTGTGCGTTGTGGCAAGATAAACTTGGGACCTCTTCCAGCCTTGTTTGTCACTGTTCCAGTTGTTTTAAACTTCTTAATGATTCCTCTGACTGTAGATACCGGCAAGTTAAGGCGGTGGCTATTTTCTTGTAGCCATTGCCTGACTTATGAAGATCGACACATCTGCCTTACTTGAATGGTGTGTTCTCTTGTCTTTGCCATGTTGACAAATGGGTAAGAGAATTAGGCCTCTGTGTCACGTCATATTTATACCCCAGGAAACAGGAAATCATGAATTACTAATTAAAAGTCCCTAGATACCCTGACCAACCTTAGCAACTACAGAAAAATATATATAAAAAAAATAAAATAAAATTTTTCAGAGGAATTGTTAGGGGTGCCAATAATTGTGGGACACATGATTTCAAGTTGTTATTTTTTTCTAAATGTATGATTTTTTTTACCACCAAAGTTATGTACTTAAATGAAAGGTTGGATTTTTCTCTTTTTTTGCATTTGGGTTCTATGTTGTTTTAAAAAAGGAGAATTTTAGAAGTCCACGACCACATCTTAAACAGGGTGCCAATAATTGTGGAGGCACTGTATATATATATATATATATATATATATATATATATATATATATATATATATATATATATATATATATATACAGTGGAACCCGCTTATCTCGACCTCGGTTATCTCGACAACCCTATTAAGTCGACGTTTTTGAAGTGGAACCGCCAAATTCTCGCTTTGTCTCAGTATTTTTTAATGGTTATGTCGACTTTTTTATGTTGCCGAACCCTAATATCTCGAGCACCAGGGGGGAAAAATTTGCCATTTAACGTCAGTTATGTCAATCGGCGCGGAAAAATCAAGGCTTACAGATGCTACAGAACGGGAGGCGAAAGTCGCGCTTGGTAGAAGCGCAGCACGGAACGGAATCCGCGGTGCGCTTTGGGAAGAAAAGCGCAGACGTTAAGAGAGTGCCGGTGGGAAGACACGTACCGGGATACGCATGCGTGATAACAACGACCGCTGTGAACTAACATATACCAACAATAACGGACGGTGAGAGTGTGGAAGTTTAAATAGGAGCTGGTGATGATGATAAACGAGCACCATATGTGCGCGATTGAAGCCGGGAGCTTCAGAGAAAGCGGCCGAGAAAGCACCTGCCACGCTGAAGGGGGCTGAAGGGGGCGTGGCAGGTGGATTCCTGACAGATAAACATGTACTGCATGTATTTTTATAGCAGGACTCCATCAAACAAATCGCGGCAACGCTGTTGTGTAAAAAAAACTCCAAAAACACGTGCATGCACATTCTCATTTATTAACGCAAATCATGTACATAAAGAAATTTCAAGCACGTTAATATATTGCCGCTATTTTGATTTTCGTTTATCTCGATCATCGGTTACCTCGATGCTTTTTGGCGACCCCCTAGGACGTCGACATAACCGGGTTCCACTGTATATATATATATATATATATATATATATATATATATATATATATATATATATATATATATATATATATATATTTAATTTGTATATCCACTACTATATCGTAGTCCTAATAAAGGGGACAATGAGTGTTTGTTATTTTGTTATCTGCCTGAACCACCAGCTCACCCAGCTGGAAGAGGGTAAGGTATAGAATAATATGGTATCACAAATCAGTCTGCTCTTTTGCAATTGATTTAAATATAAGTTAATGTTTTTTCAGGTGGAGTTTTGCTTGCTGTTGCATTGTGGTAGGCAGTGATCCATGTACCACCACAAAATGACATGTATGTGCATCATTGGTGTTAGCAGGGCATGGCCAGAGATGTGTACCTAGGTTCCCCTTATTAGCCTCTCCCCTCTTAGACCTAACCTAGAAAGGTCAAGTAGATCAAGTACACTGGTAAGATGAACCTGAGCAGCTGTTCCAGGACCTGAAACAGGCGCTCACCAGCTCATTGGTCCTTAGGATCTCTGACTTCAACCAGCCTTTCAATTGTACACTTGTATTCCGAGAGCAGTTCAGGCACTATGCTCTCCTGGAACTAAACACCTAGTACTTGCTCATTGACAACAAACTTACACTTATAAGGGATAATATAATCATATTCATTTTTTTTCCACAGTATCTGTGTAAAGCTGCTTTGAGACGTCAATTCTTCTAATTGCTATACAAATAAAAATGAACTGAATTGAGTACTGTACTGTAGGAAGCTGGCCCATAAATAGTGTTATGCTTTTGTTAAACAAGAACCCCTTCTGTGGGCGATCTAAGAAGTGAGATACTACCTCCCAGCACTCAGAATCCTAAAGAGTTTAAAAGGGCACACTGTGTACAGCTCCTCAAGCACACACCTGCTGCAACATTAGCAAATTAAGTTTGATATAGATTTTATTCTATATTGAATTTAGGATTCAAATTCTTTCAAGAAAATTATATGTTATGTTATATTATCCAGCAACTTATTAATGGCAAAAATTAGTTATTGATTTGCAACTGGAAAAAAATAATTCATTAGGATACTTTCATTATTTTTAGTTATTAAAAAATGGAAAACATACCATGAAATAACTATGTTAAAAAAAACTTTTTTTTTTTGCTAAAAATATATAATATATTTCAGTTATTTTATTTTGCAGTACTCTTGAATTACCAAGATGTAAAATATGGGATACACCCCTTTCATGTATACCAGAGAAGCCCTATCACATTAAACCAACGACATTGGCTGACAGATCTCACTTTTGTGTCTTGGAGTGGCTGCCCTCTATCAGCATAAAGGGAGCAACACAATGAATTCAAAAAACTCTTCTCTCTTTACTCCAGAAACCTGAACTACTTTTGGATTGTCACTGACTAGACTTCACACTAGTTTTTGGCTAATCCTTGAATAGAATTTGAGTGAATTACTGGACTTGTGAGAGAGTGAATGGCTGCAGCAATGTAAAATGTTTTTGCTATCTCTGCTACTTTGCACATGTGGGAAAAAAAAAGACACAACAGGTTTTGTATGCCTTGAGCTGAAACATGCCCAAGCAGCATGTCTGCCTTTAGGGCTTGAACTCCCTTGTTTCATCTAGCCATTCTCTGGTTAACACCCTGCAGGTACCCATTCCTTTTGAGTTGCTTACCACTCTGAACAGCTAGATATATGTGTCAATCTGCTCTCAGTACACAGACAGAGGATAAGTATAAGGTGTTTGAGTTCAAAGAAGAGGAACATTTAGACTTTCTTCTCTCCAAAGAATAGGATGACTTTAATGGCTCCCTTTCCCCTTACTGCAGTGGGATTTCCTTGAAGAGATGGTGGGGGCAACATCCTTTCTGTTTTTCAACATTGATTTGTAGAACTTCTGCAAACATGTGGCAGAGAAGCTAAACATTACATGGCCTACTACAATAGTGGAAAGTTATGCTGCAAGGGAAAGGGACTGCTGAGAGCAAATCAAACACAATCACAATTTCCAGAGATCTTAGAGAAGGTTGCTGTTTACCTGGGAGGACAAACTTTTTACCATTTAGAGAGGATCTGCTCTCAACATAGATGGGATGGAGAAGGCCTTCTCCACATGCCTCCCATGGACCCACTTGTGGCTGCATATATTTCCATCTGAGGTGCACACTGGCTGTGAGCTCAACCATGCCATTCAAGGCAGACTAGTTCCTAATCTAATCCAGTCTAATCTAACAGAATGCACCATTAAATAAGTCATTTTTCTCTGTCAGAGCTTGAACTCAATCTCTCTGCTAACTGCATACCAAGTGGAGCTGAGAGACAAGGTTCCAGGTCAGGCATTATGGCTATAATGGTCATTCAGAAGAAAAGATGCTAGAAAATCTTGGTTAAACTCTTAGACAGAGAGAAGAAAGCCACTGTGGATGCACCATTTGGCTTAGAGGGCATACAGTATTTGACTCAGCCCTGACATGCATGCAGAGGCGGTGTGAGTAGAAAAGAAAGAACGACAAACTTTGCCTGCCAAAGAAGGGTGCAGACTGCCACTCTACCTTAAACAAACCTTTGCACAAGTAGTGGCAAGCCCTTCTCCCAGTTTCAGCATTCCTAGACAGCAGTGACCACATGCAATGCAGCAGGTTGGAGTGGGATTCCAGTACAGAAAGCTGCTTGGCCTTGGAAGACCTGTCCACCTGCTACAGACCAGGAGTACCAGCCATCCCCCATCCATTTAAGAGGGAATGCGTTCTCAACTCAGTTCCTAGTTCTTCAATGGGGAAAGTGAAGCAGTGCAGAGCACAGAAAGGAATCAAACTTGATGCAGTGGTGCACACCCACTATAAGCCCTTATTCAAGCTAAAATGTTTTGTTGCCCCAATTAATGCGAAAAAAAAAAAAACCCACAGGGAATCATCCCGTCCCTCACACTCTGAGTGCAGAGTGTTTGTGTATACAAAGTACAAATCACTTGGTTGCAACTTAGACACTAGATGTCACTGACAAACCACATATGAACAACTGGCAGCCTGCAGCCAGTTGAATCAACGCTTATCTCCTTTCCTCTCTGCTGAACATAAAAGCAATAAAAGTGAGGGATCAAAGCCAATCCAAGCCAAAATAGAGACTTGAGCATTCACTGAAAAGGTATCTAAGGAAGTACAAGTTTATTTATTCTACACTCTTAAAATTAACGTGCCCAGGCAATTAAAAATGTTTCTTAAATGTGCACAAGCTACTCTGGTTTGCTTATAGAAAATGGCATAAGTATTGTGAAATACATAGACAGTTAGCTGGGAACAGCATGCAAAGTCAGCACTTGAAGTGTGAGAGCACACAGCTATGCTCTTAGAACATCTACAGAAGCCAGGTCTAAAATGAAAGATACATTTCCAATAACTTATCTGGTACTATCACTAGATTCACACTTGATGGCTTCATCTCTGATAATCATTCCCCTAGATTGATTATTTTTGAGAGAGTTTTAATGCTGGGTAGCCTCTTGGAGGCTGAACCCTTATCACACTCCTAAAGGATAGTGCGGGGGAGGTGACATCAGCATTGGTGCTAGACACCCATCCCTTTTTGTACAGTTTTGTTTGGAGGGGCACCACAAGGGCAGGGTTACAAATGAAAGATGGAAGATAAAAGATGTCAACATATGGCCAGTCTCCCATATTCTTAAAAACTAGTACCAGCACACTCCTTCTCCATTCCTCAGGTGTCCTAACACCTTTCAAAATCTTGTTAAAAACTCCACCACCATCTCTCCTGAACATCTCCATACTTCTACCGGGAATGTCATCTGGTCCAACTGACTTCATCTCTTCATCTTCTTAATCGCTGATTTCACTTCCTCCTTACTAATCCTATCCACTTCTTGCTTTACCAACTCCACATCATTCAACCTTCTCTCTCTCTCATTTTCCTAATTCATAAGCTGCTCAAGATACTCCCTCCATCTTCTCAACACACTCTCCTCACTAGTCAACACATTTCCATCTCCATCCTTTATTGCTCTAACTTGTAGCACATCCTTCCCAAGCTCGGTCTCTCTGCATGGCCAATCGGTACAAATCCTTTTCTCCTTTCTTACTGTCCAACTTCTCATATGCCTTTTCCTTGGCTTTCACCACATCTCTCTGTACCTGCTGCCGTATTTCCTTGTACTCCTGTCTACTTTTCTTATCACTCTGTCGATCCCAATTCTGTTTTGCCAACCTCTTTCTCCTTATGCTCTCCTGCACTTCCTCATTCCACCAAAACGTCTCTTTGTCTTCCTTTCTATTTCCAGATGTCAAACCAAGTACCTTTCTAGCTGCCTCCTTTATCACTTTTGACCTCTTCCCTGAATCTCACACTACACAATTCCTCCTTTAGTTTCCACCATCTTATTTTTCTTTCAGTCCTCACTCTCCAACTCTTCTTCTTCACCTCCAAAACCATCCTACAGACCACCATCCGTGGTGTCACCATGCTGACTAGCTACACTGTCCCCTGCCCCAGTCTCCAATCTCCTTCTGGTTGCATCTCCTACATAGAACATCAGTCCACACAGTCCACCTGTGTGCACCTTCCTCCACTCTTATACGTCACCCTATGATCCTCCTTCTTCTTAAAATACAGATTCACCACTGCCATTTCTATCCTTCTAGCAAAGTCTACCACCATACCTCCCCATCACCTCCTCATGACCTATGCTCCCTTCACCTACATGCCAATTAAAGTCTGCCCCAATTACCAATCTTTCATTCCTAGGTACAGTCTTCACCACTTCATCTAACTCACCCCAAAAGTGTTCCTTCTCCTTTATTTCACAGCCCACTTGTGGAGCCATAGCACCCCTTCAACTTCCAACTTCTTGTTCATCACCCTATCATATAAACTATAAACTTTATTTTGTATAGCGCCTTTAAAAGGAGTTTCTCAAAGCGCTTGACATAACAGATAAAATCAAAAGATACACATAATAATGCAAACACTAAAACTAACTACAGTGGAAACTCGGGTTATGAATTTAATTCGTTCCGGTACTTTATTCGTAACCTGAAAAGTTCGTATCCCGATACAAATTTCCCCATTATAATGAACAGAAACCTCGGTAATTCGTTCTGGACAACCAAAAATATTACTTAAATAAAAATAAAGCCAATATTCACTAATATTATTTACTTTTAACGTTATATTAAAATCATACCACATAAAAACATACAAAAGAGGAAAAGATCTTTAGCGGGTACTTTCCCTTTGAGAAGACTCGCTGCAGGAGACGACGTTCGTAGAAGGGGGAGGAGGGAGAGTTATTGTTTGGAAGGAGGATCTTATTATATTATATTATTTATATATTATTATATATTATATTATAGAATATTAAAGACAGTGTTATTAACACGACGCTGAGACAATTGTTGCATTAGAGGAAAATGAGAGCTGTTTCTTTAAGGCTACTATCAGTTGGTATTGAAGTCCAGAGTGAAATTCATTATGGGTATTGTACTTCGGAAAAAGACTGTAACCCTGCTAATCTATCTTCATAAAAACAAGTAAAGTGGTTATGCATCGGCTAATGTTGTCCATCTCATCATTCCACGAGCATCAACTAACGAGTTGTTACGCTGCCGCCGGGAAAAGTTCAAGCGGATAAGTAACACGATGCTCTCGCTAGGGACACAGGACGCTAACTGATGTGACGAGCTGCGTGGATAGAGCAAAAACAACCAACTTGCCTGCGATTTTTGGTGAGCGACGTCAGATCCCGATATATTGTTCGTAACCAGGGCAAAATTTTGATGAACTGCGATTCGTAACCTGAATTATACGTATGCCGGGGCGTTCGTAACCCGAGGTTCCACTGTATAGAAAAAATAAAAACCCAATAAATAACAAACAAAGAAGTCACATAAAAGCTACCCTAAAAAAGTATGTTTTAAGATGGGATTTAAAAACACCCAGGGATTCTGCATTCCTGATCTCTGAGGGCAGGGAATTCCACAGTTTAGGAGCCAAAGAAGAAAAAGCCCGATCACCCATAGTTTTTAGCTGTGTTTTTTGGGCAGTGAGAAGACCAGCTTCAGAGGACCGTAGAGCACGTGAAGGTGTGTAGGGGGTTAACAGATCACAAAGATATTGAGGGGCCAGATTATTCAAGGCCTTATAGGTGAGCATGAGAATTTTAAACTCAATACAAAAACTAACTGGAAGCCAGTGGAATTTTTCCAGGATAGGTGTGATGTGTTCCCTTGTACTGGTCCTAGTCAGAATTCTAGCAGCAGAATTTTGTACCAACTGTAATTTACTTAGGGTAGCTTTAGGAACTCCAGCCAGCAAAGCATTACAGTGGTCTAAACGTGAAAATACAAATGTGTTGATCAACTTTTCAGCAACAGAGAAAGTCAGCATGGGACGTAATTTGCCAATGTTTCAGAGATGAAAAAATGACGCTTTGACAGTGCTACGAACATGATGGTCAAATGTTAAATTGGTGTCAAATATCACCCCTAAATTTTTTTGTTTAGTTTGGAATTGTAAAGCAGAGCCATCCAAACTTAAGGTTACGGACTCTGCTTTACACAACTGATGAGGTAAACCAGTAAGCATCACTTCGGTCTTGTCACTGTTCAGACAAAGATAATTTTCCAACATCCATTTCTTAATCTCAGTAAAACATTGAGAGAGAAAAGACACAGGCATATTGACATCTGGTTTAGAATGTATATAGATCTGAGTGTCATCGGCATAAAAGTGATAGTTAAGACCAAGTGATCTGGTCTAATGGATAAATGTAAATATTAAAAAGTAATGGGCCCAAAACCGATCCCTGAGGAACACCAGATTGCACCACACCAACCTTAGACTTGCAATCACCCATCACAACAAACTGCTTACGGTCAGAAAGATAGGACCACTCTAAAGCAGATTCAGAAACCCCAAAGATAGTCTCTAAGCGGTTAATCAAAATTGCGTGATCTATAGTGTCAAAAGTGGCACTAAGGTCCAGAAGAATCAGTATAGATAGACGGCCAGAATCAGAAGCCATTAACAAATCATTAGTGACCTTAACTAACGCTGTTTCAGTGCTGTGGAGTTTACGGAAGCCAGACTAAAGTGGCTCAAAAAGATCATTAGTAGAGAGATGCGAAAGTAGTTGAGAAGCCACTGTTTGTTCTAAAATTTTGGCAAAGAATGGAAGATTAGAGAGAGGACGAAAATTTATCGGATTATCAAAGTTAATGTTGTTAGTTTTTGGTACTGGGGTGACAGCAGCAGTTTTAAGTGCTGATGGTACAACACCGGTATACAGAGAGGTATTGATAATTCTCAAAACAACAGGAGAGAGGGAATCAAAACTAGATTTAAAAAGACAAGATGGTATCGGATCAACTCTGGAAGTTGAGGCTTTCAATTTTGAAACCATGTTGCATAATGACTGGGAGTCATGAACAGCAAAGTTAGAGAGACAAATACCAGAGAATGCAGACACACTTAAGGATGAGGAAGCAGTGTTAACAATGTGATTACGTATATTTACAATTTTGGTGCTAAAAAACACCAAAAACATATTACATAGGTGAGTTGAAGCTGGAACATTAGAGAGGCTCTGATTTTTAAGCAGCTTACTGATTATGAGAAACAGTTGTTTAGGGTTTTTCTGATTATTGACAATTATCTGGGAAAAATACACAGATCTTGCTGAACCAAATTCAGCCTTATATTCAAGTAAGCTGACTTTTCAGGCCTGGTGATGAACCGTTAAACCTGAAATGCGCCATCTACGCTCCATTTTGCGACACAAAGCCTTCATTGTACGCAAATCATCATTGTACCATGGAGCAGAGCGTGCAAAAGAAACAGATCGTGACTTTAAGGGAGCCAATGTGTCCAGGTCAGACAGGAGGACGGAGTTCAGCATAGAAACGTTATCATCCAGATCATCAGATAGAGAATCACAACTCAAAGAAGAGTCAATAAAGTCTGAAAAATCAGTGGGCTCAATAGATCTCCACTTGCGATAATTAATGATGCTAGAAGAGGTAGTATTCATGACAGGTAACTCCATTTTTAAAAAGACAGCCCAGTGATCAGACAGACCTAAATCAGAGGTTGACAAATGAAACACAATTGATCTGTTGGAAATGAGGTCTAAAGTGTGGTCTTTGTCATGTGTAGGACAGTCCATGAGTTGGTCTAATTCAAAGCACTCCAATATGGACAAAAAGTCTTTAGTTATTGAGTCTTTTACATCCATATGGATGTTGAAATCACCCAGGAGAAGAATTTTTTCAAATCTGAGGCAGAGAAAAGACAACATATCTGAAAATTCAGATAAAAAGTCTTTTTTTTGACTTAGGAGGCCTGTGGACTGTAGCCACTGCAGTAGAAATGGGGGCAGAAACACTCAAAACAAGGCACTCAAATGAGTCAAATTTGGGGGCAGCCACCAGACGCATGTTGACCTGTTGATTGTGTAACACAATGATACCCCCACCTCTGCCAGAAAAACGCGGAAGGTCAAATAATCCATAGCCAGCAGATGTTAGTTCATTAAAAAGAAGACCATCAGATTCTTTGTGCCACGTCTCAGTTAAACAGACAAGGTCCAGCTTTTGTTCTAAAATAATGTCAGATAAAATGACAGCTTTGTTGTTGACAGAGCGCGCATTAAACAGTGCTGATTTCAGCAGACGCGAGGGAGGAGATGAATCCGATGCAACCTCCGCACGCCGGGCTTGGGACCGGCGCTAAGAGTGCACTGGTTTGTGCAACCCTAACGGCTGGGTTATTGCATATTACAGGTACACAGCAACAAAATGCAGTTCAGCAAATAGTAGCACTGTAGAAAATTTAAATATGTAAATATATGTACAGCAAATAATATAAAGGCTATAGGCAATGTGCAGAAGCTGTTGACCTTTTAAGTACAAACCAAAATATATATCTTATATATATATATATATATATATATATATATATATATATATATATATATATATACACGTGCTTGAAATTTCTTTATGTACATGATGTGTGTTGATAAATGAGAATGTGCATGCACGTGTTTTTGAAGGGTTTTTTTACACAACAGCGTTGCTGCGATTTGTTTGATGAAGGCATGCTATAAAAATACATACAGTACATGTTTGTTAACTGTCAGGAATCCACGTGCCAAGCCCCTCTTCGGCGCCCCCTTCGGCGTGGCAGGTGCTTTCTCGGCCGCTTTCTCTGAAGCTCCAGGCTTCAATCGCGCACATATGGTGCTCGTTTAGCATCATCACCAGCTCCTATTTAAACTTCCACACTCTCACTGTCCGTTATTGTTGGTATATGTTGGTTCACGGCGGTTGTTATTATCGTTCATGCGTATCCCGGTACGTGCCTTCCCACCGGCACTCTCTCAACGGCTGCTCTTTTCTTCCCCAAGCGCATCGCGGTTCCCCCGATCCTGCCATTGTTAATGCTATGCTTTTGCTGCTTATCCCACGTTCCACGCCGCGCTCCTACCAAGTGCCGCGCTCCTGTTCATCGCATAACATTTAACAACAAAAGGCATATGTGCACTAACTAACAGCAGAGATTCACCAGTATACAATACAACACCTGTATCATCTGTAAGGCTTGAATTTTCCGCCACTTTTGCGAGTTCTTCTGCGGCTGCACAGCGCCGATCGACATAAGTATTTGAACACCCTGCTATTTTGCAAGTTCTCCCACTTAGAAAACTCTCACAGTGGACATGCACCTACGATGACAATTTCAGACCCCTCCATGATTTCTAAGTGGGAGAAGTTGCAAAATAGCTGGGTGTTCGAATACATATTTTCCTCACTGCATATATATATATATATGAGAGACATAATCTAAAAAAAAAAAATCCAGAAATCACAATATATGATTTAACTATTTATTTGTATAATACAGCTGCAAATAAATATTTGAACACCTGTCTATCAGCTAGAATTCTGAGCCTCAAAGACCTGTTAGTCGGCCTTTAAAATGTCCACCGCCACTACATTTATTATCCTAAATTAGATGCACCTGTTTGAGGTCATTAGCTGCATAAAGACACCAGTCCACCCCATACAATCAGTAAGAATCCAACTACTAACATGGCCAAGACGAAAGAGCTGTCCAAAGACACTAGAGACAAAATTGTACACCTCCACAAGGCTGGAAAGGGCTACGGGGAAATTGCCAAGCAGCTTGGTGAAAAAAGGTCCACTGTTGGAGCAATCATTAGAAAATGGAAGAAGCTAAACATGACTGTCAATCTCCCTCGGACTGGGGCTCCATGCAAGATCTCACCTCGTGGGGTCTCAATGATCCTAAGGAAGGTGAGAAATCAGCCCAGAACTACACGGGATGAGCTGGTCAAGGTTACTGTTGGTAATACACTAAAACGTCATGGTTTGAAATCATGCATGGCACGGAAGGTTCCCCTGCTTAAACCAGCACATGTCCAGGCACGTCTAAAGTTTGCCAATGACCATTTGGATGATCCAGAGGAGTCATGGGAGAAAGTCATGTGGTGAGATGAGACGAAAATAGTCAAGTCAAGTCAAGTGGCTTTTATTGTCATTTTTACTATACACAGTGGTACACAGTACACAGTAAAAACGAAACAACGTTCCTCCGAAACCCTGGTGCTACACTAAACAACAAAACAACATAAAGTGCATCAAGTGCAGCCTGGTGCAAACAGTGCAAACAAAAGAACAGTACAGACAGACAGAGTGCAGACAGAACACAAGACAAGACAAAAGACAAAAACCAAGTATAGCGCCGACTAGTAAACCTACTGTATACTTAAATATACAGTACTGTGTGAGGAGAAATGTAAAAACTATACCCAGGAGAAAGTACAAACAGAACAGAGCAATGTAGTGCAAAAACAGCAGCAAGGAGGTGCAAAGACAGCATGTAAACATTATACTGTAGTATAAAAGGTGCAAAAACAGCATGTAAACATTATACTGAATACAAGGTGCGAGTATAAATAATAATAAATATATAAATGGTGGTGGAGTGGATCGAGATGAGTGATGATTGTGTTTAGTCCAGGTTGTACAGTTCAGTAACAGTAACACACAGTGAGTGTGTGTGTGTGTGTGTGTGTGTAAGTGAGTGTGTGAGTTCTATTCAGTTCTTTGTGTTGAGAAGCCTGATGGCTTGTGGAAAGAAACTGTTACACAGTCTTGTTGTGACGGCCCGAATGCTTCGGAACCGTTTTCCTGATGGTAGGAGGGTGAAGTATGTGTGTGAGGGGTGTGTGTGATCGTCCACAATGCTGTGTGCTTTGCGGATGCAGCGTGTGGTGTAAATGTCCATGATAGAGGGAGAGAGACTCGATGATCTTCTCAGCTGTCCTCACTATCCTCTGTAGGGTCTTGCGATCCGAGACGGTGCAATTCCCAAACCAGGCAGTGATGCAGCTGCTCAGGATGCTCTCAATGGCCCCTCTGTAGAACATGGACAGGATGGGGGGAGGGAGATGGGCTTTCCTCAGCCTTCTCAGGAAGTAGAGACGCTGCTGGGCTTTCTTGGTGATGGAGCTGGTGTTAAGTGACCAGGTGAGGTTGTCCGCCAGATGAACACCAAGGAATTTGGTGTTTTGACGATCTCCACAGAGGATCCATCGATAATCAGTGGAGATTGGTCGCCTGTGCTCGCCTGAAGTCCACAACCATCTCTTTTGTTTTGTCCACGTTCAGAGACAGGTTGTTTGCTCCACACCAGGCAGTTAACCGTTGCACCTCTTCTGTATATGCTGACTCATCGTTCCTGCTGATTAGACCCACCACGGTCGTGTCATCAGCAAACTTGATGATATGATTCGAGCTGTGCGTTGGTGCACAGTCGTGAGTCAGCAGAGTGAACAGCAGTGGACTGAGCACACAGCCCTGAGGGGCTCCAGTGCTCAGTGTGGTGGTGCTGGAGATGCTGTTCCCGATCCGGACTGCCTGAGGTCTCCCAGTCAGGAAATCCAGGATCCATTTGCAGAGAGAGGTGTTCAGGCCCAGAAGGTTCAACTTCTTGATCAGGTGCTGAGGAATGATTGTGTTGAATGCTGAGCTGAAATCAATGAACAGCATTCGTACATACGAGTCCTTGTTATCCAGGTGGGTGAGGGCCAGGTGGAGGGTTGTGGAGATGGCATCGTCCGTGGAACGGTTTGGACGATACGCAAACTGCATGGGGTCCAGGGAGGGTAGAAGCTGTGTCTTGATGTGCCTCATGACGAGCCTCTCAAGCACTTCATCACGATGGGGTGAGCGACGGGACGATAGTCATTGAGGCAGGAGACAGTCGATTTCTTTGGCACAGGAACAATGGTCGTTGTCTTGAGGCACGTGGGAACAACGTTACTGCTCAGGGAGATGTTGAAGATGTCAGTGAAGACATCTGCTAGTTGTTCTGCACATTCCTGAGCACTCTGCCAGGAATGTTGTCAGGTCCAGCAGACTTCCGTGGGTTAACTCTGCATAGAGTTTTCCTCACTTCAGCTGTGGTTAGACAGAGCACCTGGTCAGTGGGAGGAGGGATGGTCTTCCTCGCCACCACATTGTTCTGTACCTCAAACCGGGCATAGAAGTCGTTCAGCGCATCTGGGTCACGGTCACGGTCACAAGCAGGTGATGTGGTCTTGTAATTCGTGATCGCCTGGATGCCCTGCCACATGCGCCGGGTGTCTCCACTGTCCTGGAAGTGGTCGTGGATTTTCTTCGCATGCGCGCGCTTTGCCTCTCTGATAGCACGAGACAGTTTGGCCCTTGCTGTTTTTAAGGCCGCCTTGTCCCCTGTTCTGAAGGCAGAGTCTCTTTGTTTCAACAGCGCACGCACATTTGCAGTCACCCACGGCTTCTGGTTGGAGCGTGTAGTGATGGTCTTGGAGATGACCCAATAGACCTTTTGGGTCATAATTCCAATAAACGTGTTTGGAGGAAGAAGAATGATCAGTACCATCCCAAGAACACCATCCCTACTGTGAAGCATGGGGTGGTAGCATCATGCTTTGGGGGTGTTTTTTGCACATGGGACAGGGTGACTGCACTGTATGAAGAAGAGGATGACCGGGGCCATGTATTGCGAGATTTTGGGGAACAACCTCCTTCCCTCAGTTAGAGCATTGAAGATGGGTCGAGGCTGGGTCTTCCAACATGACAATGACCCGACGCACACAGCCAGGATAACCAAGGAGTGGCTCTGTAAGAAGCATATCAAGGTTCTGGCGTGGCCTAGCCAGTCTCCAGACCTAAACCCAATAGAGAATCTTTGGAGGGAGCTCAAACTCCGTGTTTCTCAGCGACAGGCCAGAAACCTGATTGATCTACAGAAGATCTGTGTGGAGGAGTGGGCCAAAATCCCTCCTGCAATGTGTGCAAACCTGGTGAAATAGTACAGGAAACGTTTGACCTCTGTAATTGCAAACGAAGGCTACTGTGCCAAATATTAACATTGACTTTCTCAGGTGTTCAAATACTTATTTGCAGCTGTATCATACAAATAAAAATGGACATGCACCTACGATGACAATTTCAGACCCCTCCATGATTTCTAAGTGGGAAAACTTGCAAAATAGTAAGGTGTTCAGATACTTATTTTCCTCACTGTATATATATTTGACATTAAATTAAATATACACAGTTGCATGATTAGGTACCAAATAGATGAAAAGATTATTATCGTGCCAGTCATTGTCCTTAACCCACTCATAACAGTAGCTAGTGCCCGTTCTAAAAGGCAATCCGATACTTGTCCTCTTCTCACAATGTTATGCGAAAACAAAATCTTTGGACACTGACACTGTGGAACAACTTTATGCCACACCATGTCGTACTAGATTGTTTGCAATCTATGAATATGCTGCTTAAGTTTGTATCATATTATCATTGCACAAAAATAATATTGGACATTTCTTCCAAGAAAAGATTTGTACTTTAAAGCATTGATCATATTTGGTATTTTGATGCTTTGGTAACTACACTGTGTGTAAATAATATATATAAAAAATAGGTAACTTTACTTTTTTCTGCGTGCCCAGAAACAATAAAAAAAATGTATAAACGTGCCAAAGGTGTTCTTAACTAGTTATATTCTTGGTGCGCATCATTTAGGTGCAGTTTCTGGGCAGGCCATTCAATGATAGATAACAATCCAGCTGACTGTTTTGGTTCCAATTAGCTGCAGCCAGATGGAATTGCATGGCATTGAATATATGGAATAGTAGCTATGTTGGTATAATATTGGATAATTTGGTTCCTTTCACATGGAATAAGTCTCCAACCTTCCCTTTTCCAAAACACCACCAAAGCATTAAGGTTGACCCCACATGTTTGAGTGTGGGTGTGAAGCAGAATGCAAACATCTTCTCTCCTATTCTCTCTCTTACATATGTTTTTCTGTTAGTGCTAAAAGTGTCAAAATTATTTTGATCTGTCCACAGAACTTTCTTCCAGGTTTTCACTGTCCAACTCTTGGAGTTTCCAAATTATTGACAGGCACTGTATCTCACATCTAAATCCAATCCATCCACAAAAGTCCATTGTGGTTAGGACAATGGACTTTGGATCCAAAGGTCACCCAGCCACACCTAGCTGCCACTCCTGGGCTCCTAAGTGTGGCCCTTATCCCTATAGCTACTCAGTTGTATAAATGAGATAAATGTACGTTGCTCTGGATGAAGGCATCTGGTAAATGCCATAAATGTAAATAAGAGAGAAAGAGAGAGATAGAGAGAAAGGTAAGGGATCAGGAGTGAGAGAGAACATAAGGGAGACAGGAGAATGGGAGGCTGAATTTGTGTCTGGTATGGAAGGATATTTTTTAGTCCAGCAGCAAATTTGGAATTAACCAAAAGCACAGAAGGTATATGAAGAGAAGATTGCCAGTGTCTGAACCATCTGAGCTCTAAGCTCAGTCCTGGTTAATGTACATTCCATTTTTTTTTTTTTATCATAATTGTCTCTATTTTGTTTTCACAATCTGATTGTCATACACAATTAGACAGCTTGTCACACACATTCATATATTGTATGCCCCCACAGGCTTTACAGCAATAAACTAAAACACAGGCTAACAGACTAGCAGGCTAACCAAATCGATGTCTTTGTTGCAGAGCTCTGGGCTGTATCTGTAATTATCTAATAGTTTGCTCACACTGCATTCTGTCAGAGTTAGAGGAATACTACATAATTCTGGTTTATTTAATTATGCAATTTTAAGCATACATGACAGTTCCCTATCAGGAACTCGAACTGCGTCGAAACGCTTTGGGAATGCTTTGGGAACGCCCCCAAAAGCGTTTTTGATGCAGCGTCTCGTTCCCTCAGGGAACTAGAGTTACATACGTAACCTAGAGACGTTTTATGCTGTTTCAGTTAATTCAGGAATGGCAGATGCTGACAGCAGATAAATATGGTGGGCTTTTTGCCCTGTGTGAAGTACAACTGAAAGAGAGCATGAAAAGATCAAACAGGGAACCAGATAGTATTCAAGTTGACAGATGCAGATTACTAATGATTGAATTGAAGCATTAATCTCTTCTCACACTGCAAAGAAAAAAGTGCCAGAGTCTGTGCGAGTGTGATGTGAACAGAAGTTTGGATTTGAGTTATGTGTTAAGTGCTGTGCAAGTGACAGGTGGCTTTACCTCACAGTCAGAAACTTAAACATACATGCAGCACTCACTATGTGCTATTTTTGATTTCATATTATTTGAAAATATTTCTCTGAGATATATTCACTTTCTACTTAATTATTATAGCGCTTTGCAACTGAACCAAATTAAACTGATTCTGTAAAAATGCTTAAGTTTTATTAATGGGTGGGGACTGAAGTGATTTTCATTGATAGTTATAGAGGCTACAACCTTGATGGTTGTTGTATGTAGCTAAAGAAAGCTGGAGAAATAAACGATCAGAGAAAATTAACAACTGTACATACTGTGGGTCTTGTTGTGGGAGAATGTGCACTAGACTCAGGAATGCCGCTGTAAAGAGCTCTCACAACACTTACTTGGTATAAAAATGACAGTAAAATATCTTGAATATAGTCACATTTACTGTACCTTATAAACAGAAAAAAGTTATTTGCTATCAATGGCCAATTAGTGCTAGGATGGATGGATGGATGGATGGATGGGTGGATGGATGGATGGATGGATGGATGGATGGATCTAAAACTATTCGTCCAGTGTGACAAAATATGTGATGAAATATGCAAAGAAAAAACTAATTAGGACGGGACTTCTGCTATAATAACCTCCACTCTTCTGGGAAAATGTTTTACTAGATTTTTGGACTGTGGGTGGAAAATACAATTTAGGGAATAACCACATATGGCTGGAAGTGTCAGGTGTGCCAGTACTTTTGTCTATATCATAAAAAGAATAAAACTAAACTTTCTTTCGGCTTCTCCCATTAAGGGTCGCCACAGCGGACCATCCACATGTTTGATTTGGCATGTTTTACGCTGGATGCCCTTCCTAACGCAACCCTCCCCATTTATCCGGGCTTGAGACCGGCACTAAGGCTTGTGCAACCCTAATGGCTGGGGTTGGTTCCCTGACCGGGGATCGAACCCGGGCCGCAGCGGTGAGAGTGCCGCATCCTAACCACTAGACCACCAGGGAACCCATATCATAAAAAGAACATTTTTACTAAAACGATTTCGACCTTCTTTGAGCTCCTTGGCACCCCTCTGGACAGCATATGGAAGTAGTGCAAAAGGTGAAAAAGAAATAGATAGATTATAAATAGAAACTATACATATTATAAATAGATTATTTCTGTAATGTACTAATGTGAGATGCAGTCAGCGTTTCAAGTCATCACAAAGGCGTTCAGTAGGGTTGAGGTCAGAGCTCTACGGCAGGCCACTCATGGTCTTCTAGTTCAAGTGAAGGAAAAATGTAATGCTACCTGTAGCCAAAGACATCAAATACAATTGTGTGCCTCTAACTTGGAAACAGTTTAGGGAAGCACCACAGATAGCTGAAAAAGTCAGCTACCCGAATACATTTGTCCATATAGTGTAACTCATAACTACTGCGTATGCTATGTGTATTTGAAAATGATTTTTTGTCTACTTAAAACCTACATAGACATTGGAATCTTTAAACCAAGGACACAAGAAGTAGGGGAGCCTGTAAGTCAGAGACAGATCATCTTTCTGAGCCTGAAAATGTTATTGAAGTCAGGATTACAAAGCCGTTTTGCCACAACCAACATGGCCACCATTAGCAATAGTCCGTGGCAATTTAAAATGTTTATGTTAAATATGTTAAATTGTTTGAACCAGGTGTCACTTTATTTTAGAAATTTTAATATACTATTGACTGAATTAGATCTTGCACATGGCCCAGGCACTCAATTGGCATTATGAACTGTGTTATATATACAATCAGGTGTGATAAATTCATACATCATATCAATGGTAAGAAAACCCATGCGAGGATATGACTTCACCAAGAGAGTGGATATAGAGGGAGTAAGAAAGGGGAACAAGTACTGAGCCTTATGGGACACCTGTGGAGAGTCTGCGTGGGACAGATGTGGACCCCCTTCATGTTACCTGGTATGAGCGACCTTCCAAGTAGGTAGCAAACCATTCCCATGCTGCTCCATGGATACAGAGGCTCCTGAGGGTAGATAACAGAGTCTTGTGGTTGACTGCGTCTAATGCCGCTAAATGGTCAAGGAGGATGAGTAGAAATGACAGCTTGGCTGATCGAGCAGCATGTAGTTTCTTAGTGACAGCCCAAAGGGCCATCTTTGTGGAGTGTGCCACTTTGAAGCGAGACTGGTTTGGATCACGGGAGTTGTTCTGTGAGAGATAGACAGACAGTTGGTTAAAAACAGTGTGTTCCAGAGATTTAGAAAGAAAGGAGAAGTAATATTAGTCTAAAGTTGTTGATGTCCGATCCAGAGCAGGTTTTTTCAAGATGGGAATAACCCTCGCTTGCTTGAAGGTAGTTGGCACATGGCCAGATGTTAAGGACCCGTTGCTGATTGTGGAGATGAACGGCAGGAAGTCTTGTAAGATGTTCTGAAGTGTAGTTAAAAGGATTGGATCCAGAAGGCCGGTGGTCTGACTGCAAGATTGGATGACTTGCAGTATCTCTTCTTCTGCTATGGTTGAGAAGCTTGAAAACGAAGGCGTAGGGAATTACTGGGTTTGTCGTGTAGTTATTGTTCGGGAGGAAGTGAAGGTCTGGCAGATTTCCTCAATCTTCTTATCAGAGAAGAAGGGAAAGTGTTCAGCAGTCAGGGAGGATGGAACAGGTGAAGCAGGGAAGGTTAAGTAGTGAAATGATTTATGTCTTAGAAGAATCTTGTGCAGAGGCCTCAGGTTTTAGCGGAATTCACATAAAAACAATATACAAAAAAATAAATTTTTGATGATCTGAGTTCTCACCGATTGCTGTGCAAAACCTCTGACAGCCAGGGGGTGGGGCAAGAAGTCTTCTTGTGTTTAATGGTTGGGGCAGAGGAGGTCCATGGTTGAGGAAAGAAAGTAGTGGAAAGTGTCAGTGGCAGAGTCCAAGGGTAGAGAGGAAAAAGAGTCTGGGTCAGTAAAAGATAAAAGAGTACAAAAAGATACAGAGAAGGAGTGGAGGTTAGGATGAAAAAGAGAGAGACCAACCATGTCTTCTTTTAATTTCCATTCAGTTTCTGTTAACTCTCCAATCAAACTCTTCATCATTGTCATGATACATTGTCATGATACAATGACACACTCCTCACTTTCCCTTCTGACAGCACCCCTCTGACAGTTCTTGGTGACTTCAACCTCCCATCTAACAGACTTTAGTCATCTTACTGGCAATATGACCTCTGTTCTGTGAATGAGAACACAGATGTCTGTTCTCACAGACACAGATGTTCTCATTCACAGAACAGAGGTCACATTGCCAGTAACCTCATCAACCTCCTCGGTTGTCGCAATCTCAGACAGTGGTGGTAGGTGGACTCTGGAATTGCCAGTCTGCTGTAAGGAAAGCTGACTCGCTCACTGAGATGTGGATATCCCCACAGAACAAAGCTACACCATCTGCCATGTCTTCTGCCTATGCTTTCTCTCACTCACCAGGAGAAACAGGTAGAGGTAGTGGGTTAACCTGTCAAGGAGATGGTGTTTCACACCTCTCTTTTTGTCTCATCCAACCATGTCTTCTTTTAATGACTACAGAGATGAGATCAATGTATGAATGTGGTCACGTGTTTATGGCAATCATAATCAAGCACCCAAACGTGCTCCAAATTTGTTCTCTATCTCCTAGATATCTCCTATATCAAGTATCAGCATTTTTGTATTGCTGTCTGAACGTAGAGTGAACATCATTCAAGACTTTCACTCACTCGTTTCTACCACAATGCACTCTGTACATCTGCTGTACACTCAATAATGTACTACATCCCTATACTGCACCATGACACATCACAAACAAAAATCTCCCTATGAACAGAAGTTTTACCAGAATTTGATGTTATTTAGCTGTGGTGTCAGCTCAAGGACACTGACAGGAAATCCTGCAGCAAAGCTCTGTACATAATGTAGGTTTATATTTAGATTAGATTAAATTGTCATTGTGCAAGGTACACGTACAGAGGCAATGAAATGCAGTTTGGAATGTAATTTTTAAATAGTTGTTTTATTTTATTATTCTGTTTTGTGAACTACACGTACATATATACACCGTATAAAATCTTTAGGAGACATTAAGTAACAGCATAAATTACACGATGATGTAAAAAAAAAAGAAAAACTATGCTAATTCTTAAAGATGGACTTGATGACTGCAGAGCCGAAGCAGTACGCTGTGACGTCTGCAATAAAGACTACTGCTGAAAGATCTCCTGGTCTTCACTGGAAAAAAGTTTACAACAATATACTTCTTTATTCTTGTTGATTTTCTTTCTGGTTTTAAATTGATTCAATTAATATGTCTGACAGTAATGTGTTGTTTTTTAAATCATTATTAATTATATATATTTATATATATATATATATATATATATATATATATATATATATATATATATAAAATAAACTTAATTCTGAATACACATGGTGAAAAAAAGTATCTACTATTATAGAAGTTTCATGATGCACCTCAGATGTTGATAGGAGGTAGGACTAACATTTATGACGACATTGTCTGAATTGATGAAACAGCGTCTGGGTGACGCAGGATTTTGACGTCAGTGTCTAAATTCTCTGGAAATCGCTAGAGATCAGTGAATGAGTGAGCAATTTCGGACATACAACTCCGACTACAGGTCATTAGGTAAAAGGTTAAAAGGTTAAAGGGTTATAACCCTAGCTGTCTTTTCCGGGTAGCGCAGTAAATAACAAAATAAAGTAATCAGAGAGCTAACGCTATCTATGAGGCCAAATCCAAGCATTAACCCGTTTTTTTTTTGTTTAATAGGTAAACACGTGATGGACACAGCATGCTGGACCCGTGCACCGCGACTGTCTGGACCGAGTCAGATAACCGACTACCTGTACATCAGCAACGGCAAGACGGCCACAGACAGCTCGGTATTAACCCGCATCGGAATCAGCTGCATCATTAACGCTACACAGGAGACGGACAATTTCCGCCTTCCTTCTGTAGAATATGTTCATGTGCCTGTCTCTGATTCTCCTTCAGCTCAGATTCAAGAACATTTTGATCCAGTTGCAGATAAAATACTTGGTGTTAAAGCGCTGCACGGCCGCGTGCTGGTCCACTGCTGCGCCGGAGTCAGCCGCTCCGCCACACTGTGTCTCGCTTACCTCATGAAATATCGCGAGATGTCGCTCACGGAGGCGCACGCGCTGCTCAGGACGTGCAGGCCGATCATTCGCCCTAACCATGGCTTCTGGAGACAGCTGATCGACTATGAGCTCAGAGTTCGTGGAGTGAATTCTGTACAGATGGTGGATTCACCATTGGGACAGATTCCAGATTTGTATGAGAAAAGCGCTAGAAATTTTATAGCACTTTAATCTGGCAAAATTATACAATTTATACTGGAAGCCCCCTGCAACCCTTCCCTGTACCTTTCAGAATAAATAAAAAGCCCTTGAAACAAATGTAATCTCTAACTTATTTATTTTTATATATATATATATATACACATACATACATACATACACACACACACACACACACACATACAGTGGTGGGCTGTGCATTTGGTACCTGGGCCTTCAGTGAGGACTTACCTGACTTAATCGACCTCTTAATACCACCACTATCATGTCGCAATTATGGAAAACCATAAATACAACACAAAAACGCAATATAACAACTCGTGGCATTACAGAGAGAGGAATTTCACATGTGGAAGGTGAATACCATTTTACTAAAGCAACCTCAAAACCTCTACACTACAACCACAACTGTGCACCTACATCATCTGGAGCAGTTCAGAATCAATATTTGTCTTAAAACATGACAAAAACATTAACATTTAAATAAAATACAACGTACTTACCAGAGATGCAGACTCATGCACTCCTCAGGGGATGTAAGCCAGTCGTTCCGCTCGGGTTAAAACAAGCTAGCTAGCTTCGGGGTTGGCCGACCTCTCCTCACGATGTCTAGCTCTGCTTTAAACATGGATTTTTGTATGTCTGTAGATTAGATTAGATTAGATTCAACTTTATTGTCATTACACATGTACAAGTACGAGGCAGCAAAATGCAGTTTAGGTCTAACCAGTGTATGTAGTATGTCTGAGACCAAATCAATTTTTCTTTCTCTGTAGGCATAAAAAAAGTCTAACTCAGATGTACAGTGGTACCTTAACCTACGAGTTTAATTCGTTCCGTGGACGAGCTCATATCTCAATTTGCTCGCACATCAAATCAGTTTTCCATATTGAAAATACTTAAAATGGCCTTAATCCGTTCCAACCCTCAAAATGACCCCGTTTTTATGTTTCATGTTATTAAATTAGGAAAATACATTTCTAAATAACAAATCTTGTATAAAAACATAATAGAAAGAGTATGTAAAGATATAATAAGGTTTTATTCAGTGTTTTTTCCTTGGAGACTAAACGACTTGAGCTAACGAAGACGCCGTTGGGGGGCGGGGGGGAGAGGCAATAAGAGGCGGAGGAGGGAAAACTCGTTTTTTTGCTACTCTATCTATCACTCCTGTACACTACGTATCCCTAAACTTTTAATTTTTTACTTTTTCTTCTTTGCTTATCTTAATTTTCATCACAATCTTTGCTTTCTGGCGTCGCTTTGCCATCTAGCAGCGGCGTCTCTAACTCGTACCTTAATTTTTTGCTCGCGTAACAAAGCAAAGAATCGACCGAGTGACCACTTGTACCTCGGAAAACTCGTACATTAATGCACTCGTAGGTCAAGGTACCACTGTATTAATGTGTGCAGAGCGCTACACGTGTTTTTCTAGTCAAACTTGGTTGTAACTGTTTCCCTCTGACCAACCATTTAGAGGATATAAAATGCTGACGCTATTCTGGGCCAGCTAGCTGCCCTGTGAGGCGAATATGAAATCTGACTGATTAAAGAAACAGACCTGTTGATAATAGTAACTAAGGTAAAAAAGGCAGATTAGATTGACATGGCAGCACGTAGAGGCTGAAATCTGATTGGAAAAAACATACACATACACGTACTGGAATCAGTGCAGCCAAGAGAAACGCTACGAAATGAAGTGAATAAACTGTTGGGAACAAATTAATACAAATATACCTCTCTGCTGGCATTCAGATGATGTTGATGCTGTGTTTTGATTTCACCAAATGTTATGATGTGCATTATGGAATGGTGCATGAAAATAAACAACCCAGTCTCGCTGCATTTCCTGATATAATCATGAAATTTAATCAATGGCTCGTGTTCATGGACACAAATTTCCCTCTTTTTTCATGTCATTCAGCACGACTTTCCATTTAATGTTTTTCAATACAATGTATTTTTCGTGCTTTTGCCACATTTTTTTTCTGCCACTTCGCGCCACAGACACTGTATTTTTTTTCCTTATTTGTTGTTTATATTTTAAATATTCTTCAAGCACTATTACTCAACATTTAATTAGGAGATTATATTCTTGTTTTTAATGCTTTTTATTCTGTAAGCTGCTCTGAAGTATAAAGCATCATCAGTGGCTGCTTTGAGTAAATATAGTAAATATATTCTCCCAGTAAATTAACATGTCTGCAGATTTGTGCTATGGCCATCGCTGATTCATTTTGCTGTTTCATTTTTCCATCGGTTTGGTGTGTGAAATCTAGCAGTAAATCCTACAGTACCTACCATGAGCCTTATCGACCGTTGCTATGGTAAAGACGCCAGCTGAAGCTCATTGCGGACCCACCGCTGATTCTCTTTTAATGATATGGTCATCTCTTCTCAACACAAACACGAAATAGTGCTTTATATTTCAACAATACAAAGTTATGACCATCAGTTTTAATTGTTTCTGTTTTGAGTGTGAGAAAAAGGTTGTTTGTGGGATCAGTTGTGGATTAATAAATGCAAATGTATCAAGATGAAAGAACTTTTAACAATAAAATTAAATTCTTTACTATTATGTAATAATAATAAACAATATCACTTTTTTTTGGAATGCGATTATGCAAAGGACTTTTGGAAAGAAATGTTTTGGATTGATTTCTCTGTTTACAACACAATTGTTATTTTTGGAATAATGTACTGTTTTTGATTTGGGCATTGGGGTCAAAGGGATGGATTGTATTTGGTATTTCATAAATGTAAAGTAAAAAAATATATATATATTTTTTGTATTGATTTAAAACTATTTTATGATTCTCTTTGCTTATCACTCCATAAGACAGCTGCTAAAACAAGCTCTTCTAAAAAGAATTCTGATTTTTGTTTGTCTGCTTAGATTTAATCATTTGTTGATGCCAAACTATTTTAGTAGTCTATGACTTTGATTTGTATTTTGGTTGTGTATATACTTTATTGTTTTGTGTCAGTTCAAGCCATATATTTGTATTTTAAATAATATTTGTGTTGTCTGCATCCCATGTGAGTGTTGAGGGATCATTTGATCTGGTGTAGAATACCTGGGGGATTTGGGCGACATTTACATTTAACAATGTAAGTTCTTGTGTTTATGTTTTCAAGGCCCAGTCTAAAAGGAGTAAGAGAAAATAAACCCTGTCAATTATAACACATTTTTTTTAATTATTATTACATTTGACACTTCTGTTCCTCTCACTTTTGAAATGATGGCTATACCCCTGAATGTGTCAGTAATAACAATACAACTAACATTACTACACATAACTACTTCTTCTTCTTCTTTCGGCTGCTCCCATTAGGGGATCATTCGTCTCCATACTACTCTGTCCTCTACAATCCACAAACTCACAATGCAACTGCTTCTGACCTTCTCTATACTTCTCCATCAACATTCTCAAAGCAAATAATGCATCTGTGGTGCTCTTCCTCTGCATGAAACCATACTCTCTCAGCCTGGCTTCCACCACTCTTTCCCATAACTTCATGGCGTGACTGATCAACTTAATTCCCCTGTAGTTACTGCAGGTCTGCACATCTCCCTTATGCTTAATGATCAGTACCAGCACACTCCTTCTCCATTTCTCAGGCATCCTCTTACCTTCCAGAATCTTGTTAAAAAAATATATGGTTAAAAACTCCACTGCCATCTCTCCTAAACATCTCCATGCTTCTGCTGGTATGTCATCTGGCCCAACCGACTTTCCACTCTTCATCCTCTGAATCACTGCTCTCACTTCCTCCTTACTAATCCTATCCACTTCCTGCTTCACCAACTCCACATCATCCAACCTTCTCTCTCTCTCTCTCTCTCTCTCTCTCTCTCTCTCTCTCTCTCTCTCTCATTTTCCTCATTCATCAGCTGCTCAAAATACTCCCTCCATCTTCTCAACACACTTTCCCCACTAGTCAACACATTTCTATCTCCATCCTCGCCACATAAAGTGCATTGTGTGCAACATGGTGCAAACAGTGCAACGACAACACAAGACAGTGCAAGACAATACAGGACAGTAAGACAACACAAGAGAGTGTAAGACAAATAGACAAAATACAAAATAGCGCCGCCAGTTCTTGTACTCCTGCCTACTTTTCTCATCTTTCTGTCGATCCAAATCCTGTTTCTCCAATCTCTTCCTCCTTATGCTTTTCTGCACTTCCTCATTCCACCACCACGTCTCTTTGTCTTTTTTCTATTTCCAGATGTCACACCAAGTACCTTCCTACTGTAGCTGTCTCCCTTATCACTTCTGCAATAGTTTCCAAATCATCCAGCACGTCTTCACCACCACCGAGCCCCTGTCTGACCTCTTCCCTGAATCTCACACTACAGTCTTCCTCCTTCAGCTTCCTCCATCTTATTCTTCTTTCAGTCCTCACTCTCCTCTACTTCTTCTTCACCTCTAAAACATCCTACAAACAGCATCCAATGCTGTCTAGCTACACTGTCCCCCGCCAACACCTTACAGTCTCCAATCTCCTTCAGGTTGCATCTCCTACATATAACCTGTGTGCACCTTCCTCCACTCTTATACATCACCCTATGATCCTCCTTCTTCTTAAAATAAGTATTCACCACTGCCATTTCCATCCTTTTAACAAAATCTACCACCATCTGCCCTTCCACATTCTTCTCCTTAAGACCATACCTACTCATCACCTCCTCATCACCTCTGTTTCCTTCACCTACATGCCCATTAAAGTCTGCCACAATCACCAGTCTTTCATTCCTAGGTACACCTTCTACCACTTCATCTAACTCATTTCAGAATTTCTTCTTCTCCTCCATCTCACAGCCAACTTGTGGAGCATAGGCACTGATGACATTTTTCATCACCCCTTCAACTTCCAGCTTCACATTCATCACTCTATCAGAATCTCTCTTCACCTCCACTACACTCTTACTGTACTCCTCCTTCAGAATCACCCCTACACCATTTCTCTTTCCATCCACACCATGATAGAACAGTTTAAATCCACCTCCAATGTTCCTGCTCTTACTCCCTTTCCACTTGGTCTCCTTAACACACAACATATCCACCTTTCTCCTTTCCATCATATCAGCTATCTCTCTCCCTTTACCAGTCATAGTACCAACATTTAAAGTACCCACTCAAACCTCCAATCTCCTACACTTCTCCTTTCCCTGCTGTCTCTGTAGACGTCTTTCTCCTCTCCTTCTCCTCCTTCCGCCAACAGTAGCCCAATTTCCACTGGTACCTTGTTAGCTAACGATACCTGCAGATCCTGTCAAACGAGTCACCTGTCACCTGATTTATAGAACCCAAAGGCACTTTTAAGAGCCACCATCTCTCTCTCTCTCTCTCTCTCTCTCTCTCTCTCTCTCTCTCTCATGGTAGGTACTGTAGGATTTACTGCTAGATTTCACACACCAAACCGATGGGAAAATGGTATTTTGCAAAATAGAAACGGCAAAATTAAGAAGCGATGGCCGTAGCACAAATCTGCAGACTTGTTAATTTACTGGGAGAATATATTTACTATATTTACTCAAAGCAGCCACTGATGATGCTTTATACTTCCGAGTAGCTTACAGAATAAAAAGCAATAAAAAATTGCTAATTAAATGTTGAGTAATAGTGCTTGAAGAATATTTAAAATATAAACAACAACTAAGGAAAAAATACAAATACAAAAAAAAAATACAGCGTCTGTGGCGCCCAATGGCAGAAAGAAAATGTGGCGGAGGCACAAAAAATACATCGTATTGAAAAACATTCGATGAAAAGTCGTGCTGAATGACATGAAAAAAGAGGGAAATTCGTGTCCATAAACACAAGTCAATAGATTAAATTTCGTGATTATATCATGAAATGCTGTAAGACTGGGTTTAAATAAATTCTGAAAATGACAAGATTTTAGGCTATTCATTATTTTCTCTATAAAATTATATTTCATAAAGAGAGGTACACTGGCTGTCAAATAGTCCTAGTAAAAACCCCAGAAGGCCATGAGGAGCATATGAAGACAGGTTAAACAGCCTGCATCTAAAGTATTACCCAATTAAATACTACTAATTTTACTCCCACATGAGCTTAACTTTTCTGTAAGATTTCAAAAAAGCAACATTTACACAGCTGTGAAATCCAACACTATTGTCAGTGACATTCAAGCAGGTCATCTCAAGCAAAGCACCAGAAACTGATCATTCTGGTCTACAGGAAATTAGACCCTAGCAACAGTCAACTACTGTTGGAGTCATCCCATCATCTGGCACAGGAAAGTTAGCATCAATAATCTATACTAAAACAAAACCAGGTCTAATTCGTGTATATATAAATATATACACAAATTAGATAATATATATCTACATTATACAATATAATATATACATTTATATATAGAATATACATTTTTGACCTTATTTTTATAAGCGTTATATAGTTTTATACTGTTATTCTTTATACTTTTAATATACGTATATACTTTATTTTATTTTTAGTTTAATATTCTATTTCATGTTTAGATGCTAGACAGTCGTAAAAAGCATTTAACTACATGTACACAAACTCATTATGAATATGTATGTTACAAATCAAAATAAAATTTGAGTTTGGAAAAGGTGCATGGTCTAGTTCTGGTTTGTGGGTGGAGGGTAAAGCCAGAGAAAGTGAATGATGTGTTTCCTATTATATCATATATCATATCATATTGCCCACCACATGCATTTATATTGTGCCTTTTCAGTCATTTAGGTGCAGTTATTTAGAAGCTACGTCATGTCAACTCAAATTCTATCTGGTTAAATAGAAGTAGCAGTTTCTTTTTTCTGATGAACCTGATAAAAGTCCAGGGGAAATGACTCAGCTTCCAGATGCATTTACATTTGAAAACAGTAGCGGGCGAAGTAGCTGCTCTTGATATTTAACATACAGTATACTCATTTATATACGCAACACTTGTTTTTTCCCCCATTTTTCATGAGCTGAACTCGAAAATCTAAGACTTTTTCTATGTACACAAAAGGCCTATTTCTCTCAAATATTGTTCACAAATCTGTCTAAATCTGTGTTAGTGAGCACTTCTTTGTCGTAATAATCCATCCACCTCACGTGTGGCATATCAAGATGCTGATTAGACAGCATGATTATTGCACAGGTGTGCCTTAGCCTGGCCACAATAAAAGGCCACTCTGAAATGGGCAGTTTTACAGTATTGGGGGGATCTGAAAACCAGTCAGTATCTGGTGTGACCACTATTTGCCTCATGTATTTAGCCCTGTACAGTGAAAACCGGGATTCATCTGTGAAGAGAACACCTTTACAAAGTGCCAGATGCCATAGAATGTGAGCATTTTCCCTCTCAAGTTCATTAAGACGACAAACTGTAGTCAGGTCAAGACCTTGATGAGGACGACAAGCATGCATAACCCTAACCCTCAAAACTTGTGACATCTGTGGCATTGTGCTGTGTGATAAAACTTCAAAGTGTCCTTTTATTGTGGCCAGCCTAAAGCACATCTGTGCAATAATAATGCTGTCTAATCAGCATCTTGATATGCCACAGGTGGATGGATTATCTCAGCATCACAGATTTAAACAGATTTGTGAACAATATTTGAGATAACTAGGCCTTTTGTGTACATAAAAAACGTTTTAGATCTTTATGTTCAGCTCATGAAAAATAGGGGCAAAAACAAAAGTGTTGCGTTTATAAATATTTAACATGACACAGAACCCAGCCATGAGGGTTGCACAAGCCAGTGCACTCAAACATATGCCAAATCAAATCTGCAGAATCAGAATTTCATACCAAAACAGTCGAGGCCTGGGTTACCAATGACCGCCACAGGTATTGTTAGCCAACAAGGTACCAGTGAAAATTGAGCTACTGTTGGCAGAAGGAGAAGAAGAAGAGGAGGAAGCCGTCTACAGAGTCATCAGGAAAAAGAGAAGTGATCAGATCAGGTCACATACACAGTTTATAGTCAGCTTTATAGCATAAATGGCCTAATATATAGCACAGATGGTGAAATATATAGCAAGTGACAAAGCCAATTTGGTATTTATTAATTTGTTTGTTTGTTTGAGATGGAAACAATTGTGGCGCATCCAGTGAACTTAAAAGTGCATTTAAGAAACCACACATAGTAAACCATATTTTTAAAAAAAATCATGGCGAGTAAAAACTTTTCTTTTCGGTTCCAGACACCATTTAACCACTGTATGTTTTTAAATAGTATTTTTGAGATGTAATACATTCTTAAAACAGCTATTCTACATTTCTACCTTGACTAATCTTTGTATCTTGTTAGATATAAAATTATCTTTTCTTCTGATCATTTAGTGAAGACTACCAAATACAAATGTATAAATCGGACGTATTTTACTGTATATTAGAGGATAAAATGGTACTAAAGTTTAAAACAATCTAAAAAGAATTATTACTAAAGAACATGCATTTATGCATCATTAGAAGTTCCTGAAAAGCAATTGGCAAAATGTGAGTCATGTGGAAATTTCATCTGGCTTTGAGTCCATGTATTTGTCTACTGCAAGTGAAATTCTTTGTTGTTTTATCAGCAATCTGTGGTCTATTTTCCTCCAGGGGATTCAATCTGAAATAGACCATGTGGTATTGAGTCTAGCTTTCTTTTTTAATTGGCTCCATATTTGCTGTATCAAACATCAAAATGAGAAAGGCTGTATCAGAGAAAATAGAACGCAATCTCGTTTCAGTGGAAAAATCTCTTGCGTAACTAAACATAAGATTTTGTAGCATAAATATTAACTATTGTTCTTGACAGACCTCCACATTTTTGCCAAAGATAACCTTAATGCTGTTAGGTACAAGAATGAAACTCTTAGAGCCACTGTCAGTCTTTTTATGCTAATGTACTGGACCCTGGGTTCCTCTTGGTGCATAAAAATCCCTAGCCTTATGTGACCAGTGTGTGTAGGCAGTTTTTGGATCACATAGGCATTTTTGCCCTCATATTCCTCAGACCTGAGTTTAACTGAGAACCTCTGAGACATTAATCATTGCAGTATCTCAAGCCACCAGGTAGGACCACAGACTGTCTAGGAGATTTACTGATCTGGAGTTCCCCCAGGTTCTCATCAGGAGCAAGCCCAGAAAAAGTTAGGAGTGCATTCAGTGTGTGTTAATTGTAAGTTGTCATGATGAAATTCATGAATGAATTAGCCTGTAATACATTTTTTTTTTACTTAGATTTTTTTGTGTGATTTTGAATCCAGCCCTCACTGAGTTAATGCTTACAGATAATATTACATATATTTTTGAGTCATAAACTTTTATACATTTTATTTATCATTCATTCCTATAAAGCCTGTATACATGTTAAGTGTTAGCCAAATAAAATCATAAATGCATATAAGTACTATGAAGTCTCTTATTCCTAATCTGTGACATCTGCTTATCAGGAAAAAGAGCAGTTTAATATAGCAGAAGAAACTGGTAGAGAGGTGGATGAAGAGGTGTTTCCTGGTCTAATGGCCACCAGTGGGTTAGATTTTGCCATAAATGAATTTATAGACATTGGTGAGTGATAACCGAGGACAATATTGTATAATGTAAAATGTATCCCAGTATCTGATTGAATGGTGGTATTGTTTAATTTGTTCGGTATTTTGAATGTTGTAGGTAGTGTTGATGATGTGTGAAGAAATCCATAAAATGTAAACAAACGGCAAATTTCATTGCAAGTACCAGGACCAATCTCTTTATTCCTACGGCTAAGGTTCCACACTAAGAATTCTCAAAACTAGTTTGCTAAATCCAATATTAAACTGCCTAACATCAGAATCAGAATCAGAATCAGGTTTATTGACCAAGTGTGTTGACACACACAAGGAATTTGGTTCCAGCTGTTTGTTAACCCCCTATACGTCTATTAACCCCAGTAGTACAGGACATTCTAAAAAAAAAATCTTAAAAACTAAGTCACTTGCAAAAAGAACACCAGCTAGCCATCGCCTATCACTGGGAGTCCTGTACTATCAAAGGTATTGAATCTGGCCCTGCTTCATATGAATTGTTGTTTGACCTTTTGATTTTGCCCTTCTTCCCTCCATGAATCTTCCCACTTCGTCCAGACCTGCCTCTGGATAGTGTTCTCTTCGACTGGAGGCCACTCTGTGCAGCTGTGGACGGTTTCTCATCAACACCTTGGGTGGTTCCATTAAATTCCGGAGTAAAAACAGGCGCTTTGAGGATGGATTGGACTGTAGTTAATGTCAACAGCCATTCGACTGATTTTATTGTGAAATATGGACTGTGAATATTTTCTTTTGTGCCAAGAATACAATAATTAATTACTTAATTTAGTAGCAAGAACGCCAGAATCCCCCGTTCTCACTTTGTATGCTTGTCATTGCGCAATGTTCGATCTGTGTGCTTTTCAGTACAAAAGGAGCCACACAGGGTTGATTTTGTTACCTAAATAGCAAATAATGTATTCACAATCAGTTCACAATTGAAACATACATTTTGCTCAAATAATAATAAATAAATACAACTTAATAAATAACTATAATTTCAAAATAAGGTATCCCCCAATCAGAATTCATCTTGTGCTATGTACACAAGTGTATTCAAAGACTCTGACTCTTGTTGGGCTGCTGTTGTAAATGCAGTAGTACAGTGGATGAGATGTTCTGAGCAGGGGGTCATGGGTTTGGGTCTCAGCACCAACAAGCTGCTGGGCCCTTGAGCAGGGCTTTCAACCCCCGATTGCTTAGGTGTGTAACTGAGATTAGGGGCGATAAGTCACATCTTCACTGTTCCCCGCAACATTGTATATCTGCTATAAATGAATATTCGGTGCAACCCAGATGAGGATGGGTTCCCTCTTGAGATGAATTGGATTGAATGGAATAAGTCACTCTGGATAAGGGTGTCTGTCAAATGCCATAAATGTAAATGATTTGCAACATGGGGTGATATAATTTTTGGCAGCAATTCTAGCTTGCAATAATCTCAAAACCAACTTATAGAAGGTGAGCTTTTGTGCCCCAATGGCTTTTGGGGGGTTGTGTCTTAAAGAGTGATTGTGTCTTCCTCAAAAAAGGAAAAAAAAGGAAAAACCACTAATGATACACCATTCATGGTACTGTGTTAAAGCCAACAAAATGTCAGAAAATATTTTTAGGCCAAACGTTCCTGAAATCAGATGGGACATCCAAATTCAATGCTGCAAAGTAATCTGTTTCAAAAGACTGCAAGAAACGTGGATGAGGAGAGCACAGTAAACCACAATCAACCCAAGAGCATGCTCGTGACATGTCAGAGATGGTCTGAAATCAACATGACAAGCCGTCTTCTTTTATACACTTTGAGCATCCTTGTTAACCATTAACTTCGAAAACTCCCCCAAATTGGGCTCCAATTACCATTAGCTTGGGAACCACACAAATATATGGATACACTTATTACCATTATCTTGCAAATATTCTTCCTTAATACGTCATTTAGAGGTTTGCCTGGCCTTTTTTGTTACTATTATCTTTAACCTGTTTAGGGTTGTACCAAAAACAGTTTCTTCGTTATGTTTCATTCTTGCTTTTGATCTTGAACAGTGCTCTTTACTCATCATTATTTTGACTATGTGTAAGTACCTTATCTTCTATTATTATTTATTTAGTATATCATTTTGCTTAAGCACTAAAATGAGCTCGTATTAATTCTATTATAATAATTATTATGTTTTTGCCAGCCAGGTGCTTTTCTGCACACTATTACCCATCCAAATGGTGTCATATCTTCAGTAAAGTGACTGTATCGTCAATTTCTACTCTCACATGTGGCTGCTGATTTTTTTTCTTGTTTCTGTAGATCTTGCTGTCTTCCACACCTGCTCCTAACCTATGGATGTGGCCATTGTGGTCTTGTGGGTGACCCCCAAGTTTCTGATGCTTTTACCCAGATATTTCTCACCCTTATACTTCCCCTCCACTGAAGTGTGATACTATCAGTGTGGATGATAGTGACAGTGTGGCTTCCTGTGTCTATATCTCGGTGTACATGATTATGGTCCCATTTCACCTATTTGTGATCAGGACAGTAACAGCTCAGTTGGGTATTTCCACCTCTGATGGGTCATCTAATGTGTCACTTTCTGTTGTAGAATTAAATATCCTTTTCAGAGCTCTGTGTTATGTGTTGTATATTGTTTGCTTACTTCAATTGGTGATTTTCCTAAGTATCAATAAGCATTATTTATCCAGCACTATTTATTCTACACAGTCTGGCTTTAAAACGGCACATTCCACAGAGAGACTGCCCTTTTGGCTGTCACTGAGAAACTACATGCTGGTAGATCATCCAAGCTGTTATCTGTCCTCATCCTCCTTGTCATTTCAGCAGCATTTGACATGGTCAACCAGAAGACTCTCTTGTCAGCTCTACCATGGAGGGGGTTGACATCTGCCCCGGTCCTTTTCATTTCTCCCGCTATATGCACTCTCTTGGCAAAATCATATCCTCACATGGGTTTTCTTACCACTGCTATGCTGATAACACTCAATTAATCTTCTCCTTCCATTTCTTTATATACCACAGCTTCTGCTCAGATCTCAGCATGTCTGGCAGACATATCATTGTGTATCTGCTGAAACTCTCATCAGCTGAAACTCAGTCCTAGCAAAACTGAACTGCTGGTCGTCCCAGGTGATTCAACTTCAGGTCAGTATCTTATCATATCTATGAACAACTCTCTAATCTTGCCTTTAGTCTCTGCTTGCAACCTTGGGGTAATCATGGACAACCAACTGTCCTTTTCCTCACATATTGCTAACGTGACACGCTCCTGTCAGTTCCTTCTCTCAACATCAGAAGGATTTAACCATTTTTTAAGTTAAGTTTTATTCCCTTAGCTGCTCAAGTGCTTGTTCAGTTTTTTGTCATTTCGAGACTGGCTTACTGCAACTCTCTGCTGGCAGGTTTACCTCTGAATGCAATTTTTCTTCTGTGTCCTCTGCAAATGATACAAACAGCTGTGTGACTCGTGTTGCCTAACCTGCTTAAGTTCTAACACACCACCCCACTGACATTCTCTTGTAAGTGCCACCAACTCTGCAGCTTGTGCAGATGTGTATGGTAATGATTTACCTTCAACTATTTCATCAGGTAATCTTACAACCGCATATCTACATAAATACGCATTAGAATACATAGAGGCAATCCCCCTCTTCTAAAATATCAGGCCTAAAAGAGCTCTCTTGTTCAAGTCAAGTCAAGTCAAGTCAAGTCAAGTGGCTTTTATTGTCATTTTTACTATACACAGTGGTACACAGTACACAGTAAAACGAGACAACGTTCCTCCGGAACCCTGGTGCTACACTGAACAACAAAACAACATAAAGTGCATCGAGTGCAGCCTGGTGCAAACAGTGCAAACAAAAGAACAGTACAGACAGACAGAGTGCAGACAGACAACACAAGACAAGACAAAAGACAAAAACCAAGTATAGCGCCGACTAGTAAACCTACTGTATACTTACATATACAGTACTGTGTGAGGAGAATGTAAAAACTATGCCCAGGAGAAAGTATAAACAGAACAGAGCAATGTAGTGCAAAAAAACAGCAGCAAGGAGGTGCAAAGACAGCATGTAAACATTATACTGTAGTATAAAAGGTGCAAAAACAGCATGTAAACATTATACTGAATACAAGGTGCGAGTATAAATAATAATAAATATATAAATGGTGGTGGAGTGGACGAGATGAGATGATGATTGTGTTTAGTCCAGGTTGTACAGTTCAGTAACAGTAACACACAGTGAGTGTGTGTGTGTGTGTGTGTGTGTAAGTGAGTGTGTGTGAGTTCTGTGAGTTCTGTTCAGTTCTTTGTATTGAGAAGCCTGATGGCTTGTGGAAAGAAACTGTTACACAGTCTTGTTGTGACGGCCCGAATGCTTCGGAACCGTTTTCCTGATGGTAGGAGGGTGAAGTATGTGTGTGAGGGGTGTGTGTGATCGTCTACAATGCTGTGTGCTTTGCGGATGCAGCGTGTGGTGTAAATGTCCATGATAGAGGGGAGAGAGACTCCGATGATCTTCTCAGCTGTCCTCACTATCCTCTGTAGGGTCTTGCGATCCGAGACGGTGCAATTCCCAAACCAGGCAGTGATGCAGCTGCTCAGGATGCTCTCAATGGTCCCTCTATAGAACATGGACAGGATGGGGGGAGGGAGATGGGCTTTCCTCAGCCTTCTCAGGAAGTAGAGACGCTGCTGGGCTTTCTTGGTGATGGAGCTGGTGTTAAGTGACCAGGTGAGGTTGTCCGCCAGATGAACACCAAGGAATTTGGTGCTCTTGACGATCTCCACAGAGGATCCATCGATAATCAGTGGAGATTGGTCGCTCTGTGCTCTCCTGAAGTCCACAACCATCTCTTTTGTTTTGTCCACGTTCAGAGACAGGTTGTTTGCTCCACACCAGGCAGTTAACCGTTGCACCTCTTCTCTATATGCTGACTCATCGTTCCTGCTGATTAGACCCACCACCAGTTGCAGAGAGAGGTGTTCAGGCCCAAAAGGTTCAGCTTCTCGATCAGGTGCTGAGGAATGATTGTGTTGAATGCTGAGCTGAAATCAATGAACAGCATTCGTACATATGAGTCCTTGTTATCCAGGTGGGTGAGGGCCAGGTGGAGGGTTGTGGAGATGGCATCGTCCGTGGAACGGTTTGGACGATACGCAAACTGCATGGGGTCCAGGGAGGGTGGAAGCTGTGTCTTGATGTGCCTCATGACAAGCCTCTCGAAGCACTTCATCACGATGGGAGTGAGCGCGACGGGACGATAGTCATTGAGGCAGGAGACAGTCGATTTCTTTGGCACAGGAATGATGGTCGTTACTGCTCAGGGAGATGTTGAAGATGTCAGTGAAGACATCTGCTAGTTGTTCTGCACATTCCCTGAGCACTCTGCCAGGAATGTTGTCAGGTCCAGCAGACTTCCGTGGGTTAACTCTGCATAGAGTTTTCCTCACTTCAGCTGTGGTTAGACAGAGCACCTGGTCAGTGGGAGGAGGGATGGTCTTCCTCGCCACCACATTGTTCTGTACCTCAAACCGGGCGTAGAAGTCGTTCAGCGCATCTGGGAGGGAGGCGTCACGGTCACAAGCAGGTGATGTGGTCTTGTAATTCGTGATCGCCTGGATGCCCTGTCACATGCGCCGAGTGTCTCCACTGTCCTGGAAGTGGTCGTGGATTTTCTTCGCGTGCACGCGCTTTGCCTCTCTGATGGCACGAGACAGTTTGGCCCTTGCTGTTTTAAGGCCGCCTTGTCCCCTGTTCTGAAGGCAGAGTCTCTTTGTTTCAACAGCGCACGCACATTTGCAGTCATCCACGGCTTCTGGTTGGGCGTGTAGTGATGGTCTTGGAGATGGTCACATCGTCAACGCACTTGCTGATGTAGCAGGTCACTGATGACGTGTACTCTTCCAAGTTGATGGAATCGCCGTGAGGTTGCAGCCTCTCTAAACATGTCCCAGTCAGTGCACTCAAAACAGTCCTGAAGAGCAGAAGTAGCTCCTTCTGGCCAGGTTTTCACCTGTTTCAGAACCGGTTTTAAGCGTCTGATGAGCGGTCTGTATGCTGGAATCAACATAACAGAGCAGTGGTCTGAGTATCCGAGATGGGGCGGGCTCCGCACGATACGCGCCGGGATGTTTGTGTAAACAAGATCCAGCGTGTTCGCTCCTCTCGTTGCAAAGTCCACATGCTGATGGAGTTTAGGAAGCACAGTCTTGAGATTCGCATGGTTGAAATCTCCGGCGATAATAAACAATCCGTCGGGGTGAGCATTCTGCAGGTCGCTAATAGCGCCGTAGAGTTCACACAGTGCCTCCTTAGCATTAGCACTGGGAGGAATGTACACTCCGACGATGTAAACTGTGGTGAATTCCCGTGGTAAATAAAAAGGTCTGCATCTAACAGTCACAAACTCCACTAGCGATGAGCAGTAGCATGAAACAAGCACAGAGTTCTTACACCATTCCGTGTTAATATAAACACACACGCCACCACCGCGAGTCTTACCGCACAGAGCTGTGTTTCTGTCGGCTCGAAACACGGTTAGCCCGTCTAGCTGGATGGCGGCGTCCGGAACTCTGTTGCTGAGCCACGTCTCCGTGAAAACAAAGACGCAACAGTCTCTAAACTCTCGCCGTGTGGTTTGCTGGAGTCGGATGTAGTCCAGTTTATTATCCAGGGAGCAGACGTTGGAAAGAAAAATGGACGGGATAGCCGGCCGGCTAGGGTTAGCATTTAGCCTAGCACGGACACCCGCCCGCTTGCCGCGCTTCCGCTTCCTCGAACAGCGCTGAGGTCTCCTCTCCGCCACCGCATCAGGTAACACCGAGGGCTGGGGGCCTGGTCTTTGTGGCCGAGGTCGCAGCAAGCCGAGGTCGGGAAGGTTGTTGATAAGATCATCATGCAGATTGTTGGTTGCATGATGCCTGTACTGTAACAGTGTCTGGTGGTCGTACACATGAACACAGCTGACTCTGGTGTCCATGTATTGTGGAAGGTCGGGCTAAATATGGTGAAAGCACCATTTTTGGATCCGGAGAGGCCGCTGCGAGCTACTGCCGCGCCGCCATCTTGGATATCCCAAGGTGTTTAAGGCAATCATGTGCATCGTCAAAACCATCTGAATCAATAAAGTCTAGCAGATCACGCAGCGCTAATACAGCTGAATAATCTTAATGGTTACATTTTCTGTTGCTAAAAGTGTGGTTTCATTGTGCTGTCATATGTTGTGTGTATCAGGGAACTGCTAGAGTCAGTACTTATTGCTGCTTATTCACATAACACACTACAAAGAGTCAGAATTCCCATCCTTAGTTCACACTTCTGGGTTACTAAAATGTCTTTGATTTACTATATTATTTATTTTGTATATTTTATATAATTTCAATAAAAACAAATAAGCATGTGAACAGTTCTATATATTTTATAATAATCATTTATTATCTAGGATTTTGTGTTGTCCATGACTCGAAACACTAATTTATTTATTAATTTATTAATTAATTCATTTATTTATTTATTTATCTATCAATATTTGAGAAAATAAAATAAGCCTTTGTTTTCCTACCCATATTCAGAATATTCAGTGTCTTGCTCCAGGATTGGCTAGACCTGTGCGGTTGTTGCGATTAGATTGGCTAGTAGTTTCGTAGACTTCTTTACAGTCCAATCAGCTGGAGGTTTGAAAAGTCGTTGTTTTGTCGCTATACAGGCGGGTTAGAAATGACGCCTTTTCAAATCTTTGAACTGACCAATAGCGTTGAAGTGGGCGTGGACCCGCAAAAATTCAACTGTCGTTGTTTTGGTGTGTGGCGTGCAGGCGATAAGCTGCTGATCAACAATTGAGAGAAATTATAGAATCTAATCGAAGAGAATGGATATAAAGGGTGAAGGCGCGTCCAAACTTTCTCGAACAGGTGGATATGAAACTTTATTATTCGAAAAAGTGTTTGTAAACACTTTTTTTTTTTTTGAACGTGACTTTCGTTAGATCGGAGCATGGCATGCTTATACAACACACTGTGTTCGGTTTGTGATTGTTTTTGTGTAATATTGTTGATTTCAGTTGTATTGTCATGTTAATAAGTGCTTTTTAAATCCCATTATAACCATTTTAATAAGCTGAGTACTAGTCTGAGACTGGGTGAGGTCACTGGCTGCTCAGACTTAGTGGTTAAAGCATTGGACTTTAGATCAAAAGGTTGTGATTTTAAATTCCAGCCACACCAAGTTGCCACTCCTGGTCCTCTGATCAAGGCCCTGAACCCTATAGCTGTTTATAAATTAGATAAATGTACCATAAATGTGATGAAGATGAGTTTGTTGTGTAATGAAGGATTAAGCTTTTTATTTATACCCTGTGCAATGTGTTTGCAGTAATGTACAGTATTGTAAATATACTATATATTTAGTGAAGGGCTTCTTAAGCAGTTTACATCAAGAGAGAGTCTGAATGATGTGTTTATTTCACTATGAGAAACAGTGTAAAGAAAATGACCGTTATAATGCATTATTAAGGAAACTGCTCAAGCTGTTGCAAACCATCTAACAAAAACCTTATCATAATTTTATCATTTATAAAAATATAATTTTTGTCTTTAATTTTGCAAAGAAATGGTAAAATGCTATTAGTGTTGGTGGAGTTAATGCTAAAGTTTGTTTAGGAAAATAGTGTATAATGTTAGTATAATGGCATTCATTGAAAACTGTAGTAAATATGGGATTCTTAAAAATGGCAGAGTTTGGGTTTTTACTGAGCGCATTGCCTTCACAAAGAGAAAAAAAAAAAATCACAGAAAGGATCTCATAATTATGAGTTAATGACTTAATATCTCAAAATTATGAGATAAGTTGGGGCAGTCTGTGGCAGGGGAGCATTTTGGTGCATAACACCCGATCATTAATAATATTGACACACATTGATTTAAAATATTGTAAAACTTTAAGACAGCCATGTGCAGTTTTTTACTGCTCATAGTGTAACTATAGGGCTGCATAACACATTCAGAGGAAAGTGCTGTCTATCTTCCTCCAGATAAATTAAATCAGATCCCAGATGATTGGCAAGAGTTACTGTGACTGACAGGACATAATGAATCACATTCAGAATTAAGTATTTGTTATTCATTTGATGTCAGGTTGCAAATTATAACTGCTAGATACTAATTACAACAATACTAGCCAATTGTACTCTAGACTGTTATAACAGAATTAAAGTGATAACTATAAGTTTCTTCTTCTTTCGGCTGCTCCCATTAGGGGTCGCTACAGCGGATCATCCGTCTCCATACCCCCTGTCCTCTACATCTGCCTCTTTCAACCCAACTACCTGCATGTCTTCCCTCACCACATCCATAAACCTCCTCCTTGGTCTTCCTCTTTTCCTCCTTCCTGGTGGCTCCATCCTCAGCAGTCTTCTACTGATATACCCCATGTCCCTCCTCTGCACATGTCCAAACCATCCCAATCTCGCCTCCCTCACCTTGTCTACAAAACGACCAACATGCGCTGTCCCTCTAATAAACTAATTTCTAATCCTGTCCATCCTCGTCACTCCCAACGAAAACCTCAACCTCTGCTACCTCCAGCTCCACCTCCTGTCTTCTAGTCAATGCCACTGTCTCTAAACCATACAACATCACTTTCCCTTTCACTCTTGCAGATACTCTTCTATCACAAATCACTCCTGCTATCACTCTTCTCCACCCACTCCACCCTGCCTGCACTCTTTTCTTCACTTCTCTAACACACTCTCCATTACTTTGCACTGTTGACCCCAGGTACCTGAACTCCTCCACCTTCTCCACCTCTTCTCCTGCAACTGCACCACTCCACTGCCCTCCCTCTCATTCACACACATGTACTCTGGTCTTACTCCTACTGACTTTCATTCCCCTTCTCTCCAGCGCATACCTCTATCTCTCCAGGCTCTTCTCAACTTGCTCCCTACTCTCACCACAAATCACAATATCATCCACAAACATCATAGTCCACGGAGACTCCTGACTGACCTCGTCCGTCAACCTGTCCATCACCACTGCAAACAGGAATGGGCTTGACCCAGACCTTGAACCAGTCTGTTGTTCCTACTGCACACTTCACTGCTGTCACACTGTCCTCATACATGTCCTGCACCACCCTCACATACTTCTCTGACACACCTGACTTCCTCATACAATACCACATCTCCTCTCTCGGCACCCCGTCGTACGTGTTCTCTAAAGCCACAAACACACAACGCAACTCCTTCTGACCTTCTCTATACTTCTCCATCAACATTCTCAAAGCAAATAAGGCATCTGTGGTGCTCTTCCTCGGCATGAAACCATACTGTTGCTCACAGATGGTCACCTTTTCTCTCAGCCTGGCTTCCACTACTCTTTCCCATAACTTCATGGTGTGACTGATCAACTTTATTCCCCTGTAGTTACTGCAGGTCTGCACATCTCCCTTATGCTTAAAGATCGGTACACGTACACTCCTTCTACATTCCTCAGGCATCTTCTCACCTTCTAAAATCCTGTTAAACAATCTTGTTAAAAACTCCACTACCATCTAGGGATGCACCGAAATGAAAATTCTTGGCCGAAACCGAAAAAGAGAAACACCGAAAGAAATTGTGCTAATAATTATTACCAGTGCATTTATGTCTATGACTGTGTACTAAACTTACTAAAATCAAGGCATTTCAATTGCATGAATTCATATTAAAGTTTTAAAGAATAAATCAATTACAAATTATGAAAATATTTATTTATAGCACGTTGCAGCAATGCACAGGATAAAATAAATTAAAATTTAGTCTTAAATGTTTAACTTAAATGCACTCATGTGTACATTAAATAATAATGTACAGGCCCTCTGGCCTGCTGAAAGGTTGTAAATTAAATATGTTCTTTCATAAAAACAAAGTGCATTCAGAACAAGTGCAACTGCTTAAAGATACAATACAACACTATCACTGGGAAACTTCCTGCCTTTTCAAAAACCTCCACCACAGATTGAGTGCGCATGCTCGGAGGAGTTTTGCTTTTCTGTGCCGTGTTTCTCTCATATTAAGCGGTCCCCTGGTGGTCTAGTGGTTAAGATGCAGCGCTCTCACCGCTGCGACCCGGGTTCGATTCCCGGTCAGGGAACCATCCCCAGCAGACCTGGGGACACTCTCAGTGCCGTTCCCAAGCGTTAGTAAGGGCATCCAGCCGTTCCCAAGCGTTAGTAAGGGCATCCAGCGTAAAAACATGTGCCAAATCAAAACATGCGGAGGATCCGCTGTGGCGACTCCCTAACGGGAGAAGAAAGTTTCTCTCATATTCAGCATAGCGATCGGGATGTTTGGATTTCAGCTGATAAATTAAACCCGACGTGGAGAAAGTATTTGCAGACGCACCCCATCTTGAAATTTCGGCATTACATGTTTTGCAAATCGCTATCCATGGGTCTTTCTCAGATATACTGAAATACGTCCACACCGCAGACATGTTGCTTTTAGACATGCACGTGCAGGCCGCGGTTTCTGTTTGCGTCATCACAACAAACTGTTTCGGCCGTGTTTTTTCGGTGATCAAAGTCTTTCTTTTGGGCCATTTTCGGCCGAAAATTTTCGGTGGCTGAATATTCGGTGCATTCCTACTACCATCTTTCCTAAACATCTCCATGCTTCTACCGGTATGTCATCTGGTCCAACCGACTTGCCACTCTTTATCCTTCTAATTGCTGCTCTCACTGATCTTACTGATCCTATCCACTTCCTGCTTCACCATCTCCACACCATCCAACCTTCTCCTCTTTCTAATTTCCCTCATTCATCAGCTGCTCAAAATACTCCTTCCATCTTCTCAACACACTCTCCTCACTAGTCAACACAGTTCCATCTCCATCCTTTATTGCTCTAACTTGCAGCACATCCTTCCCAGCTCGGTCCCTCTGCCTGGCCAATCAGTACAAATCCTTTTCTCCTTCCTTAGTGTCCAACTTCTCATACAGCTCCTCATATGCCTTTTCCTTGGCTTTCGCCACATCCATCTTTACCTGCTGCCGTATCTCCTTGTACTCCTACCGACTTTTCTCATCACACTGTCGATCCCAATTCTGTTTTGCCAAACTCTTTCTCCTTATGCTCTCCTGCACTTTTTCATTCCACCACCAAGTCTCTTTGTCTTTTTTGTATTTTCTACCTCTTCAACACCACCGAGCTCCTGTCTGACCTCTTCCCTGAATCTCACACTACAGTCTTCCTCCTTCAGTTTCCACCATCTTATTCTTCTTCCAGTCCTCACTCTCCTCCTTTACTTGTTCACCTCTAAAACCATCCTACAGACCACCATCCGATGCTGTCTAACTACACTGTCCCCTGCCAACACCTTACAGTCTCCAATCTCCTTCAGGTTGCATCTCCTACATAGAACATAGTCCACTTGTGTGCACCTTCCTCCACTCTTATACGTCATGCATATACATGATCCTCCTTCTTCTTGAAAATAAATGTTTACCACTGTCATTTCCATCCTTTTAGCAAAATCTACCACCATCTGCCCTACCACTTCATCTAACTCACTCCAGAATATTTTCTTCTCCATCTCACACCCCACTTGTGGAGCATAAACATCAACTTCTTGTTAATCACCCTATCAGAATCTCTCTTCACCTCCACTACACTCTTACTGTACTCTTCCTTCAGAATCACACCTACACCATTTCTCTTTCCATCCACACCATGATAGAACTGTTTAAACCCACCTTTAATTTTCCTGGTCTTACTCCCTTTCCACTTGGTCTGCTGAACACACAACATATCCACCTTTCTCCTCTCCATCATATCAGCTCCCTCTCTCCCTTTACCAGTCATAGTACCAACATTTAAAGTACAACTATAAGTTTAATGAAGGAAAAACTGTTTGTGATTTAATATGTCCTAGATAAAAAAATTAATTTTCAATTAAGATGCGTACTCCTTTATATATTTATGTTTATATTATAGGAAGGATAGAACAATTAAGGTGTAGACTCGAAGGCCTAAACTGACGTATGCATTTTTATGGTCATAATTACACTGTAATCTCCTATAGCCCTCAGTCATGTGCTGAAGTGGTTATCTACATTCTTTCTCTTGTTTGAGTAAATTAACTGTGTGACATCACTTGGCATCAATAGATACTTGCACTTCTGAGTAAACCTGACATGAGATGCCAAACACGAAAACAAATTGTTTTTCGATTTACAGAATTGCGTAAGCAGAAACTTGCAGAATATCTGGCAGCAAAAGGCAGATTAAAACCCCTAAATCAGAAGTAAGTCATTATGGTTTTAAGATTTTAATCCTTAGTTTTGGGACAGTTGGTTTTAGAAATGTTTTGCTCATTTTCTTTCCTTAATTTTCTTTAAAGGCCTTATCTAAAGAACTGTGCTAGTCTGACGAAGCCCCCAGGAGTCATCCAGAAATCCCACAATGTAAGTTTATACACCACTCCATACATACCAGGAAAGTATTTTCACCTGTCCTAGAAATAAACACACTAAACAGTTTGCACTAAGAGAAACTGAATTTGGTTCATTCCAAGGTACTGCAAACGTAAGTTTTCACACAGTCATTCTGAAAATGTGTCTGATTTGGAAGATTTTTGCATTAGACAGCATGACCTAATGATATTCAGAAGTTTGGGATGAAGTAGCAGAGCCAGGTTCTACAATATATGCCATATTCAACAAAAAAGCCCTCAATAACATTTATTACTGGGGTTAGTATTGACCCCAAACATTAACATGTGTGTAGTCATGTCATATCAGCCACCAGATACATCATTAAAGAATAAGTAAAATAATAAAGCAAAAACACATTTTTGGAAAGATCTTTTTAATTTTCTAATTAGGAAATGTCATGAAATTCTATAATAATGATAAAATTTGTTAAACTATTTAAAGAGGCTTTGGGTTCATATAGACTACAATGAGAACATAGTTAAATTGATACATATTTTTACATCCCAATCAAGGCACAGATGGCCCTGTAGATATGATTCCATGTTTTATTTTATTGTGCTGTGTATTAGGTATTTCTTTATTTGTCAGTACATGTATTTTGGGAATCAAGGTGTAGTCTAGCTTCTGAAACACCCGTTAACAATTAAATGCACTTAAATAGAAATGAGAATGTTATTGCAACATCGGTCAAGTGGTTGTCATCGAATTCTTTTGGCTTATAACAGACCCACAACAGATTTGAAGCGTGTATTGCCTCATTGATGGGTCAATAGTAAGAGTCAGACTTTTTACTGCAGATGACCCCAGGGTGACCAAGGGAAGAATAATACATTTCCATTCCTGATGCCAAAATGTGGCAGTTTATTTCCTTAACTTCATTCAGATGAGAGGTTGGAAAAGCCGGTTCCTGTCAGTTGACTTAATCAAACTTGCCCCGGGTTCATGTTATTACAATTAATACATTTGTTAATAATTCCCCAGAGTTTGCTGGCATGGGGTCAGTTAAGTAATACAAACAATGAATTTAGGCCTGGTCCTTAAACTAGCCACCGCTCTAATTTTCTCTTTTTAAAAAACTGGCAAATATTACTTCCATTAGAGTCACTATTAAATGAATTTTAAAAAAAAAGAAAGAAATTCTATCAACCTTCCCTGAATAACAGCAACTATGTGATCTGCACCAGAGAACTGTGTGAGAGAGAATGAATCTGAAATAATGTCATTATTGAAACAGCTAGGTGTAAATGATGTTTAAAGGATAACTAGCAGATACATACACCCTGACCTTTAAAATAGCCCATTAACATTAGTGGTCCCTCTGTAGAATGTTGCAAGGACATGTGGTTGGAGAGGAGAAATAGAGACGGGCTGGGCTGTGTTATGGAGCTAGTATTGAGGAACTAGGTGAACACCAAGGAATTTAGTTTTTCTGAACTATATCCATGATGCCGTTGATGTTCAGCTTGGAGTAATCACTGCATCTCCTCCTAATGTCAAAACCATCTCTTTAGTTTTATCAACATTCAAAGACAGGTTTTGGCTTTGCACCAGTCTACTAAACTCTGCACTTTATCTCTGCATGCTGACTTGTCGTTCTTGCTGATGAGACCCACCATGGTCATGTCATCAGCAAGCTTGATGAGGTGATGGAAGCTGTACATTTCTACTCGGTCGTGAGTAGGCAGTTGAACATCAGGGGACTGAGCACACAGCCCTGGGGGCTTGATGTGATGGAGGTGGATGGTGATGGTGCTGTCTGCAGTCTGGCCTGCCTGAGGTTTCAGTCAAAAAGTCTGTGGTCCAGTTGCAGAGGGAGGTGTTCAGGCCCAAAAGGCTCAGTTTCCCAATTAGATGTTGAGGAATAATGGTGCTGAATGCTGAGCTGTCAATGTCAATGAATATCATTCATATGTTTGTGGCAGTATTTTCCAGATGATTGAGGAGTGGTTGGAGTGTGCAGTCAGTAAAGCGGTTAGGATGATACACAAACTGCAGTGGGTCCAGTGAGGGGGCAGCAGGCTCTTGATGTATTTCATGAGCCTCTCGATGCTCAGGAAAAGCCCATTCTACCCAAAATAACTATTGACCACTCGCTCTTACAAGCTGCCTTTAAACAATCGCCTCGTCTGGATACTAGAATCAAAGAAACTGTAATACTCTATAAATCACTTCCAATGTGGTTTTAGCCATGGAAAGAGCAGTTTAATTTAATTAATTTTTATTTGTATAACGCATTTTAACAATGAACATTCTCAACAGTACTTTACACAGGTAATGTGTTAATAAGGAATAAATAACATTGTTCTTTATAATTACAATTATTTATAATTAATTAAAGTTTGGCCCTAATGAGCGAGCCAGTGGTGACTGTGGCAAGGAAAATCCTTGATATGAGAAGGAAGAAACCTTGAGAGGAATCAGACTCAAATGCAACCTGTGAGTCAGTGTAGCAGACTGATAAAATTAGTACAGACCAAATTCCCGGACTCCCGGACATTAATTGAAAGGCTGTTTCTTAACTGTAGGGTTTATAAGAAAAAGATCTGCTCCCTGCTGTACTCTTCATTATTTGAGGTACAACAAATATTCTGCACCTTTTGATCTAAGTAAGCATGGGGGATTGTAATGGTACAGAAGTTCACTCAGAGACTGCGGCACGAGACTGTTAAGTTAATTTAAATATATGTAGTAGTATTTTATAATCAATGCGAGATTTAATTGGGAGCCAGTGTAGACTGATTAAAACGGGTGATATGCTCATATTTTCTTGCTGCTGCATTCTGGACTAACTGAAGCTTAGTTATTGCACTTACTCGAACACCCGAGTGTGTGTGCACTCGAAAGATGAAAGTCAATAATTACAGGCAGATCTTTGACTGCTGTACACACTGCTGAGACAAAAAACCATCCCGAGATGCTACATAATCAGAAAGTTTAGTTCTAGCTGCATGTGGTCCTAGCAAAAAAAACTCCTGTCTTATCTGAGAAGGAACAGAAGGAATTTATCAAGCATCTCTTATCTAAAGTCTTTTACAAACTGATGTTAGATCATCTATTTATGCTAAAATCCTACATCTGAGAATCTTTTATTAGGACGGAGCACATTTTTGCTTTTTATCTGATCCAGGAAAAAGTATATGATAAACTAAGAGCTATAGTGTTATGAAAGACCTTTACGAAATGGTTCTTAGGGCACAATCATTTTCATTTTCCTGTTTAATAGACATTTCAATCTATAAATAGGAAAATCCTGCACAAGAACTGTATCTATACGTATTTCAGTTTCTGCCTCCAGCAATTACTTCTTCATTATCCAGAGCTTTTCATGAAAATAGACCCCATTATAGTTGGTAAAGGTAGAAAAGTTATTAGGCTTTCTCTTTGTTAATACAATGACTTTTATTTTACATTTGAAAACCTAAAAGACCTCCTATTCTTAATCTCTTTAAAATGTGATAGATTTGATATAGGCCGTTTAAAATTAACTCACATATATGCATAATTATTTATGTTCCGCAAGACCCTTCTCTTTATTAAACATTTTTTATTTTTCTCTCTAGTTTTAATGTCAGTAAACAACACTTATCTAGTAAGCTCTCTTAAGTACTTAAGCCATCAACAGCAAAGGTCTTAAAATTGCTTCTATATTTAAATGTAAAACATCTTTATAAGTACAACTGCTGTATTCTTTATTTTCATATATTATATAAATTATTTAATCTATGTAACTCACACTTGAGGTACTCAGTTTTTGGCATGAAGATGGCTCAGATGGCATTTTGGCATGACTCGGATGTTGACCTGTCATTAAAACTACACTGCTACTACTGACTGCAGATTTGTTATTTGTGACACAACTGGAAACAAACTAGTCTAATCCAGCACTGAGAGTCTAAGAACCGGACGAACGTCATGCAGACGAACGTCAACCATTTCTGGTACATGCAGTCATGACAGAAACATACCTGTTCAAGCTGGTTTGAAAATGCTTAGTTTCATCAGTTAATGAACCATCCACGATCATAACTTAAACTGCACCCAACTTAAGAATTAATTTCCTAACAAGTAATTTTCAGACATGCAGGAACATGAGTAGAATGTTTTTGTTTTTTTTACTATTGGATTTTCAAGACGTGTAAAAAAATGTATTTATGAATAATTAAATTTCTATCCTCCTTGATAAATTGCGTATATGGGTAGTTATAATTCTAGACATTTTTATAGCCTAGAATTTTATAACCTAGTTTTTTATCTACATATTTTACCTACATATGTTTTTGCTAGGGATGCACCGAAATGAAAATTCTTGGCCGAAACCGAAAAAGAGAACATAGAAGCATATCAAATGTTTAGACAGATGAAATGTACCATTTTAAGAAAAAAATAAGGTAATGTTTAATTTGATGGCCGCAACACATCTTGGGACACGGCGATGAGACCAGTTGCTGTTGTAGGAAGAAGGATGTTGTCTAACTCATGTCTGATACAGGATTCTTGCTACTACTTCAGCACCCAGACTATAAAATCATGTTGTTGTCTATTACAACAACATGATTTTATAGTATGGGTGCTGAAGTAGTAGCAATAATAGTTTAGCATTGTCTTTTTAAAATATGTAAGATCATCTATGGTAAAAAGTCTTTGTCTGGTTTGAAGCATATGTTGCGCTGAAACCTGCATATACCTTTCAGCATTGATGGTGTAATGCAATAATGTGCACTCATACCATCAGAGACAGAAGCTTTTGTACTGAGCACTGATTACAGTCTGGAGGTTATGGCATCCATGAATTCCAAAAAGACTTTCTAATTTTGATTTGTTAAATTTAAAATGAGCTTTGGCTAAGAAAAAACAACAGTGTTTCTGGACCATGTTCACATATGGCTTCATTTAATAATATACCTTTAGTCTGCATTTGTGCATGACGAGGTGAAACGGGGTTTAGACTTTTTTTAATTCAGGTTGTGCTTGTAAAGCTTATCAAAGTTTTAACCACTGTGAAATGCATATTCAGAAAGTACGTACTGAATACTATACACTTTTATTGCAACTTTTTAAACTGCTTGATATAGCAGTAGGTTCTTTAATAGACATTTTACTTTTCCCCTTTTTTCCCCTTTAGTCTGAAAGAGGAAAGGAGAACTCAGTCCCCAGTTCCACGGGTGGCAAAAAAGAAGTATCAAAAGGAAATGCACATGCAGAAAATAACAAACATTTGATACCCTTCAGCAAAGCTCCTACTCTTAATATTCCACGTTTACCAGTCAAATCCACTCTTTCCCAAACATCCTCTGAACAGGCAAGAACACGCTGCCAAGAAACCGCTCATGCAGTAAAAAATCCTACTTTTAAAGTACAACACACTAAACCAGGTTTACACAGAAATGTCATGGCTCCCAAGCAAGACAAAACTGTTAAGAAGGGTCCAGCACCTGAGCCTAGCCAGGCGCAACCTTTTCACAGGTCTTCTATAAATGCGCATACAAGCATCAAAACAGATTTTCTCAGAAGGAATTTAGTCAAACGTTCAGAAAAGGTAGTGCACAAATCTCAGGTCAAATGTCTCACAAATAAAGAATACCGAGCCAACACTGTTCCCAGCTGTACAGACTCAAAATCTTTAATTAGTAAACAGGCCACAGTGGTGCTGAAGTCTTCTAAGGAAACTAACAATTTAAATAAAACACAAAACAATCTGAGAAAACCATTGAACAGCAATCCATTAACAGAGCCAGATGCATCAGTAAAGAAACAAACTAAATCCCAAGACAAGCAAGCATTAAACAAGTTAGGAAATAAACCAGGGTTTACTTGCACACAAAAAAGTCTTCCAATCACAGGCAAGCAAAAATCATCTCTCTTGTCTGCATTTTCTAAAACTGAAGATGCACCAAAATCCACCAGTGCACCAGTGGCAGGTTTTAAAAAAGCAGCCCCAACTCAACAGCGCCAGTGTACCACATTTAAACTTCCAATCAAACCCACTGTTCAAGCCCCGGTACCACAAACACGCCTAAGCAAGATGTCCAGTCTGACCAAGGTGCCTGTGCAGCCGAAGACTCCCAAGTCAACATTTAATCCTGGAACTGATGGTGTCAGGACTGTCCCCTTGGATGGAAGAAAAAAATCAACTTTGGCTCAAGAAGAGAGATTGTGAGTTGAAGTTTTGATACTGACTATGATATATGACATTAATGATGTATGGCATATTACTGGGCTATGAGGTATTCATTATTTTCACGTTTCACATTTTTTGTCTCTTTATATTTTAATCTAAATAGAGTTTGTCATGTTATGTTGAATTATTATTTTTATTTTTTTTTTAACAGTGTTTTAGATAGGGGTGTAATGGTACATGACTTTCGGTTCAGTACACGTGTGCGGAAGGCAATCCTTTCTACATGCGGAACATAGTTATACTCTGAGTTCTCTCAGTTACTTTTCAAGTGGCAGACCACAAGTTTGTTTAGTCTCTGGCTTGCATTTTGAGAACATTTTTAAAAATGATCAAACTTGAAAACATACACAACAATGCAAGGGGTATAGCGGCTGGTTATTGGCTAACCAAGAATTTTTCTTAAAGTTAGAAAGTCCTGACACTTTCGGAAGGAATGAAGAAAGATTCCCTAAAGTATGATGAAATACGTAGAACAGTTATGTGCAGTGCATCAGGAACGTATTCACAGCGCTTAACTTTTTCCACATTTTGTTGTTACAGCCTTATTCCAAAATGGATTAAATTCATTATTTTCCTTAGAATTCTACAAACAATACCCTATAATAACAACATGAAAGAGTTTTGTTTTAAATCTTATTAAAAAAAAAAAAAAAAAACCCTGAAAAAGTCACGTGTACATAAGTATTCACAGCCTTTGCTCAATACTTTGTTGAAGCACCTTTGGCACCAAATAAAGCCTTAAGCATTTTGAGTATGATGCTATAACAGGGGTGGCCTACCAGTCAGAGACCAAGAGCCACAGTTTTTACTGTGTTAACGCAAAGAGCCACAATCATACACATGGGCACACATGAACATCACCCATTCCTTCCTCTTACACTGTCAGTTCAACCAAGTCCACAATCAAAAATATCATTATTTACAATAGCGTTTTTCTTTTACTATGCATGTTGCTTAGGGGGACTTCTGGCATTTCAGGTCAGAGTGCAACTGTGATTCAATAGCCGTGTTAATATCCGATAATATCCCACTCTGTTAAAAACGTCCTGTGTTCAGGTATGTTAATATTTTCATTTTACTGTGCATTTTATCCTGCCATTTTGAGAGCGAACTTGACAGAAACCGTTTACTTAAAATCACACTTACACTCTCGTGGTTTTGGATACCCTTCCGCAGCGTCCGCCCGTCTCACTTGCGGATCAGCATGCCTTTCCTTGGCACCCGCCTGGCACGCCTTCCTCTCGACATCTGCCCGAGCACACTTGCGGACTGGCACGCCTTTCGCTTTGCCATCCACCTGCGCCCAGTCACTGTTCGGAGACCCTTACGCTCACCTCCGCTTGGTGGCTCTCTTTCCCTGAGGCTGGTGTCCTTCTCTTAGTTATTAGCGTCGCTGGACTCAAACAGAGCGCACTGATTAGTCTCATCAGCTACAGGTGAAGTGTTACTGCTGGTTTCGTCTGGCTCTGCCCTCTACTCACAAACCGCTGCCATGCTTGGCACACATATTTTTGGGCAGTTTCTCTCATCTTTCTCTCTTCTTTGCAGAACATTTTAAGTTCCACCAGGTTGGATGGGGAGCGTGGGTGCCCAGTAATTTTCAGTTCTCGTGTTCAAGTTCACAGAGTCGTCCTGTAGCCATTTTTTTTGGTATCTTGGCTGTGTGTTTAGGGTCATTTTACTGGTGGAAGATTAACCGTTGCCCCAGTCTGAGGTCCAGAGCACTCTGGAGCAGGTTTTCATCAAGGATGTCTCTGTACATTGCTACATTTCATCTTTCCCTCGATCCTGACTAGTATCCCCGTTCCTGATGCTGAAAAACATCCCCACATCATGATGCTGCCACCATCATGATTCACTTTAGTGATGGTATTGGCCAGGTGATGAACACTGCTTGGTTTCCTCCAGACAAATTCAATATTTGTTTCTCATGGTTTGAATGTCATTCAGGTGCATTTTGGCAAATTACAGGCGGCCTGTCATGTGGCTTTTACTGAGAAATTGCTTCCGTCTGGCCACTCTACTATACAGGCCTGATTGGTGAAGTGCTACAGAGATGGTTGTTTTCTGGAAGGTTCTCATCTCTCCACAGAGAAACACTGAAGCTCTTGGTTCTTGGTCACCTCCCTGACTAAGGCCCTTCTCCCTCGATCACTCAGTTTGGCCAGATCGGCCCTCTCTAGGAAGAGTCCTGGTGGTTCCAAACATCTTCCATTTATGGATGATGGAGACCACTGTGCTCACTGGGACCTTTAGAGCTGGGGAAGTTTTTCTGTACTCTTCCCCAGATTTGTGCCTTGATACAATCCTGTCTCTGAGGTCTACAGACAATTCCTTGGGCTTCATGGTTTGGTTTGTGCTCTGACATGCACTGTTAACTGTAAAACACATACAAAAAACATACACAACAATACCAGGGTTATAAAAGTTAGCTCAGTGTCACTCCATACCGGTAATAATATTTGTTTTGGTATGCATGAAAACGCTATAGAATCCATGTTTTATGTTTAGTTTTATGTCTAGCTTCAAGAATTTCTTCTAAAAGGAGAAAATACTGACAATTCTACATATAGAGGAAGTGAATGAATGAACTATACTAGAAAATTCATTATTTATTGTCATTATTTATTATTATTAAAACACACATTTAGAAATACATCTGTATTATCATGCAAGAAATCTACATTGTAACTTATGAAAGAGAACTATTTAATTTTTTTATCACAATATTAGAATTTTAATGATATTAGTTTTGGACTAAGCTTTAATATGTTGTTATACATTCCCAAACTACTTGTCTTGAACAGGCGTAAACTTAAAGAGTGGCGAGAGGCAAAAGGCATCACGTATAAACGGCCACCAATGCCTGTACAGCCAACAAGAAGGCAGACGACCACTGTTCCTCCACAGGGATACTGGAGTACAATGGAACAGGAAGATGAAGTCCAAGGCTTTGTCTGTGCTGTTGACCAGTCCCTAAATGACTGCATCAAACTACTTCAGCAGGTAGCTAAATAACCATGCTTTTGCTTTTTGTTTTTGGTATGCTTTTTAGATTTAAAATGCATTTTAAAACTAGTTGACATGCTATGAAACTAAAGCTGGCATCATTGAAAGAATCAAAGCTGTCTGACCAGTAAGAGGCTACAGTACTAAGCTGTATTACTGTAAAATCCCAGAAACATCCTGTCCATATTAGAGTAAAATACACTGATTTAGCACAATCCTTGTTTGTGAAACCTTGTGTTTTTTTTTTTTTTTTTTTTTTTAATAAATAAACACAACAATGGCCTGTTCTTTTCCATATTTACTGACATTCCTGATCTGTAGTGAAAGTTAAATAATCAGTTTTCACTTTTCCTCCCATAGCAGCTCATTACATTACAGCTCATTTCATTACTGCAAATTGTGTTTTATTAGCATTGCAATGAATTTAAAACAGAACACTAACATGTCTAATATTAGCTATATGAGTGATATTCTAACCTGTTAGCCTTCGCCACAGCTTTTGGGACTCTCAGCTGAAAATGCGCTACCTAACTTTAAATGTTAACAGTTCCTGATAAAAGTGGGCTACATAAACAATTTAAATATTTAAAAAAAGACACTTTGAGCTTTACTGTCCATTAAGACGTATTATAAGTTAATATTGCTCAAAAAGATAAGTTATAAAGTTATAGATGATGTGGTACCGTGAATATAAATTTCCTGAATTGAACATTATTTTTATTTCATATATAAATACATGAATGCAGTCCTGGAGCAATCCAGAACAGTGCAGACAAGCTATTGTTTTACAGTCATGACCATTCATATTGATGTGCAGCCATTCCTTATCTAAAATATTCACACACACACGCACATAAACACACTTTTCAAGCATTTCTCTTATAAAATCAAATGGGCAATAAAACCCATAACATCATATAAAACTGTAAAGGGAGATATGTTGTTACTTACAATTGTAAAATAGGCACAGATGTTTTATCCCCATGCAGATCTCCAAGTTGCTGTTATTACTCCGCCCCAAAAATATTTTTATCATCGCTGCTTTGTGCAAAGCTCCTATAAAACAATTTTTTGACTGTCCATTTTTTTTCTTTTTTTTGTAAACAAAGTCCAGTTACCACGAGCTGGAAACAGCTGTTTGTGCAGAACTGAGTGCTGCATCCGCTTTCTGGATGCACTTTGAGAAGAAACCTTGGGCCCTAACCTTTATGTGGATGTTACTTTGACATGGGCCACATGAGAAGTACACTCCTCCATGGCAAAAGCATTCGTAATGCAAGTGACCTCTTTTAGCAGTATAATGTTCAGGAATGGTTTGAGGAATATTCAAGATTGGTTGTTTAACCTTCACAAATTCCCTAGATCTCAATCTGATTAATCATCTTTGTTATGTGCTGAACAAACCAATCGGATCCATTAAGGCCTCACCTTACAATGTACAAGAAGTTCTAAAGGAAGTTTGTCTAATTCACCAAACAAATGATTGCAAAATTTAAATTTGATTCACATGAACATTGAGTCATTAGTTTTATCTTTATGTGCTTCCTAACAGGGCTGTCCTGTAGACCAGGTGAGAGATGTTCTGTCTCGGGTACCAATGGCACAAAAATTTGCAAAATACTGGATTTGCCAGGTGCGCTTGTTGGAGCAAGAGGGGAACTTTGATGTACTGTCCACATTTGAAGAGGCTGTTCGTATAGTTAGAGAGGTATGTGGTGTTCATTTCATCCCCACACACTTTTTTTTTTTTTTTTACTGATTACTATGCACTTTCTGGGGTTTTTTTCTTCAACAATAAAAGAGTCAGAAATGTCTTTCATGTCTCTGATAAGCATAGAAGATTTTAAATTAAGAGAAGTAAAAAGGAAATAAGAAGTGTCATCTGAAATTGACTTGTTTTATATTAAGAAAGATGATAAAGATTTTAATGTTGTTAGATTGTAGTCTCAAGTGCATATATTAAAGCAATGTTTTTATTTCTAAACTGTGCTTAACAAGAGGTTTGAGCAAGGTGTGAAGCAATAAACACACAGACACACCCAGATCATTTCCCTCAATCCCTTTGTTTGGGTTTGGACTATGGAACTATAAAAATGAATATATATAACTATTTATTTATTTATTTTTTTTAATTTTTTTTTTTTTTTAAACATACTCTGTACTCTCATACTGAGGCAATGGGGAAATTATACACTTAATAGAAATACATGCATTCAAAAAAATTAGAAATTCTTTATCAACAACTTTATTAAAAATAAAACAATAGATGTAAATTTCCATATTCACTAGGAGTGTACAATATCACTCCATATACAATTTAGACCTTTTAAAATAATTACTGCTGTAATGATTTTGATGACGTGTCAAGTTTGCAACCTAGTGAACCAGTTTAAATTTTTTTATTGTTTGAGACTTTTGTGCATTGCTCTGGATAAGTTCGTCTGCTAAATGCCATAAAATGTAGTGAATTTGTGTCCTTGCAGACTATGAGAAGGAAAATGTTAATCTTATCACAGGCATAAGCTTTTACAGTTCACTCTTCAGATTTGGCAGAATTTTGATTAGACCCTATTTCTTTGGTCAGATAAACAGTTTGTTTTATGAAGCGACCATTCTATGATTCATATAGAAAAGAACATAATCCCTATTTTTAAGTGTTTGGGGGACCATGAGATTTGAAATGAAAACTTTGGTCTTCCTGCTGCTGTCCAAATGCACACCAAATATTGCACACAAGATCAAGCATTAAAGGCAGGTCACACACACTACTAATATCTTTCACATTTCCTTGAATTAAAATATGACAAGAGGTGACAAAGGTCAACTCCTACTTACTCTCATTTATTTGCTTAAGTTACATTTATAAGGTATTTGAGAAATATTTCATAACTTTGATTGTACTTTTGTTTATATGCAAACAAGGGAATTTAATGGAATGAAGATTTAGTTCGACCAAACAGTGAAAAAGTTAATAATGTGAATAATGGCTGTGGTTCTCTGGAGTCCCAAAGCTTTGGAAACGGCTTTATAACCTTTTCCAGACTGATAGATCTCAATTACTTTCTTTCTCATTTGTTTCTGATTTTCTTTGGATCTCGGCATGATGTCTAGCTCTTGAGGATCTTTTGGTCTACTTCACTTTGTCAGGCAGGTTCTAATTAAAATATTTCTTGATTGTAAACAGGTGTGGCAGTAATCAGGCCTGTTTGTGGTGAGAGAAGATGAATTCGGGTGTGATAAACCACAGTTTTAACAGGGGGGCAAACACTTTTTTACACAGGGCCATGTAGTTTTGGATTTAGTTTTACCTCAATAATAAAATTCTTCATTTAAAAACTGCATGTTGTGTGTGTTATCTTTTACTAATATTTAAATTAGTTTAATGATCTGAAACATTGAGGTGTGAAAAACATGCAAAAGAAATCAGGAAGGGGGCAAACACTTTTTCACACCAATGTATATAAATGTATGGATGCTAAACTTTATTTTCTATGAAAATCCTCTAAAAATTTGACATCTTGTCAGTTTCTCTAGCTGAAATGCCATGCCATGGTAATTGGATAATTATTTTGTGGGTGTGGGTGTGTGTGTAATCATCATTGCATCATCTATCACTCAGATAAATAAACCAAAGCAATGACTGTTAAAAGACTTCTGTTACCTTTATGAATCCTGATATGCTTCTTTAAATCTACATTTTAGTTACCTATCCAACAGAAGTGCCCTGTCTAACTAACAATTTATTTTATTTTTACAGCCAGTTGATGAACTGCGCTCTGTGGTATTCGAGATCCTTAAAAAGAAAGAAGCAAAAGGTAAAAAATAAATAAAAAATGGCTCTTCATCTTTCATTATTTTTGTTTTCAAGTTGTATATGGTGGAATACCAGAAAAAAAATCTGAATAGTTGAAATGAATGCATTGATATAGTGCGAGTAATCATCTTGCCCGCGTTTTTAGGCTCATCATCAGAGAGAGAGAATGATGTCAGCAGTGATGAAGATAGGGAACACAGTTTCAACACGTGCACCCCTAAACCCGTCGGCGCCCTGATTCGTGGAGAGAAAAGAGACTCGTCTGTAATAAAATACAAGATCACAGCTACTCCTGGGTATATGATCATTCTTTTACTGTATATAACTGTATATTTATTTCAATTACAGCAATAAATACCACTGACCAATATTTATTGTTTATATTTTTGCAGATAAATTAACATATGTCCATATAGTCAACATATGTGACTACATTAATGCATTAGCTCTGTTGCATAAGATTTTTAACATATTATACTTTTAAACATTTATGTCCAGCATAAGTTACATATATATTTATTTGTAATAATGAGTAATAAGTGATCAGACATGCAAAAGTACCAGGAAATGAAAGGTGCTGAAATATACACCTAATTGTTTTAGTGGGAAAAGGAGCCAGCAGAGGCCTGGGCGAGTTAATGGCCAGGAAGTTCGTTTCTTCACTCCAGTGCGTCGTTCCTTACGTATCCAGAAAACAGCCTCCCGTTACCCAGCAGTGCTGCAGGAGCACGACCACTGTGTGACCTCTTTTCATGATCTCTTGGCTGAAAGCGAAGGCCAAAGTGAGATCCCAACTACAGCAGAAACACATACCTCTCCACTCTACGTGTACCGAGAGAACGATGCCCTGAAGGAGCAAGTGCAGATCCAACTGGTTTATGATGATGCACAGTGATGAAAATGATAGATGTCAAGATTTGTTTAGAGAAACAATTTTCTCTCTAAATGTTTTGTTTATTTTTTCAGTTGCATTACTACACTTTCACTGGGCAATGAAAGTGAAATACATATTTTCAGTCTGATCCAAGAAAAATAAATGTGGGAACTTGACTCATAGCTGCTTGTGCAGGCTGGTAGTGCTCGAAGCAGTAGTGACGTTTTCTAATATATTTTTTTTCATATCTTTCATATGGGATAATGATGATATCATTGTAAATTTTGTGAAAGTAAAAATGAACCTTTTTTATTTGGATATTACATCATAGGCACGTCTCTGTTTAGTCCTATATGTTTTGTTTTTTTCATTAAAAGTTTTTTCATGGCTTCATCTTAATATTAAAAAACATTTTATGCGATAGTAACATGGCAGTATTACTCTGTAGATTGTATTTGGGGGGAAAAAAAACAGAAATAAAAAACAAATCAAAGGATTTAGCAGAATTAAAAACACACACAGTGCGTGCCACCAGGAAAAGAAAGAAACTGATGTTACATGCCCACAAAAGACATACCTGAAGCAGCATTAGTAAATCATTAGTATCAGGAGTCTCTCCTGAAGAACCAGATGCAGGAGTTTTATATTGGTGGCTCTGATATGCTACTTTTGGTGTAATTTTTATTGATGTATTTATAATGTTTTGCTTTAGAATTCTATACATTTTTTTTTGTGGTAATCAGTCTAAATTCTGATAATTGTATTCTATTATGTTTATAATTTTTGTCTTAACCACATAGTGGTGTGAAAAAGTGTGCCACAGCATCTCAACAGGATTCAGGTCAGGACTTTGACTAGGCCCCTCCAAAGTCTTCATTTTGTTTTTCTACAGCCATTCAGAGGTGGACTTGCTGGTGTGTTTTGGATCATTGTTCTGCTGCAAAACCCAAGTTCACTTCAGCTTGAGGTCACGAGCAGATGGCCGGACATTGTCCTTTAGGATTTTTTGGTGACCAGCAGAATTCATGGTTCCATTTATCACAGCAAGTCTTCCAGGTCCTGAAGCAGCAAAACAGCCCCAGACCATCACACTCCCACCACCACATTTCACTGTTGGTATGATGTTCTTTTTCTGAAATGCGGTGTTACTTTTACACCAGACATAATGGGGGACACACACTTTCCAAAAAGTTCAACTTTTGTTTCGTCAGTGTACAGTATTGAGTATTTTCCCAAAAGTCTTGGGGCTCATCAAGATGTTTTCTGGCAAAATTGAGACAACCCTTATGCAGACTATTTTTGCCGTCCCTTTCTAATGGTGGAGTCTTAAACATTGACCTTAATTAAGGCAAGTAAGGCCTGCAGTTTTTTGGAACATGTTATGGGGTCTTTGTTAGCTTTTGGATGAGTCGTCACTGTGCTCTTGGGGTAATTTTAGTCGGCTGGCCACTCCTGGGAAGTTTCTCCACTCTTCCATGTTTTTGCCATTTGTGAATAATGGCTCTCACTGTGGTTTGCTGGAGTCCCAAAGCTTTAGAAATGGCTTCATAACCTTTTCCTTGATAGATCTCAGTTACTTTCTTTCTCATTTGTTTCTTCATCTCTGCATGATGTCTAGCTTTTGCGGATCTTTTGGTTGACTTCACTTTGTCAGGCAGGTCATATTTAAGAGATTTCTTGATTGTGAACTGGTGTGGCAGTAATCAGACCTGGGTGTGGCTAGAGAAATTTAACTCAGGTGTGATAAACCACAGTTTTAACAGGGGACAAACACTTTTACACACAGGGCCATGTAGTTTTGTATTTAATTTTCCCTCAATAATAAAAACCTTCATTTAAAAACTGCCTGTTGTGTTCACTTGCGTGTAACAAACATGCAAAAATATCAAGAAATCAGAAAGGGGCAAACACTTTTTCACACCACTGTATAGTTGAAGTCTCCATAAATCCACAGTGAAATATTTATACTTGCATTTTTCACTGTTGCCCAGCTTAGGATGGCATCCCTTTAAGGGTTCTTCCAAATATCATCTGTCTCATCTTGCTTGCACATTAGGGATGTTTATTCATTTTAAATGTATATCCTTATATATTTCTGTAAAGCTGCTTTGTGACAATACTTACAATACTAAAGGTGCTATAGAAATCAAATTTAATCATTTGATGGATTTTTACGCTGCATCAACAGTACGTTTTTACCTCACAACAGGCAATATTTTTTTTTCAATCTTTGACTCAGCACTTTCCTTTAAGCCTGTTACACTGTAACTAGAATTTTACTCTTGTCTGGCAGGAGTCATGCATTAATGATTAGTTCTAAAGAGATATTTCATTGTTGTACACGTTCAGTCAGCTTGAAACCTGACCCTTCTACTCTGACGATTCTTTCTTGCACAATTTTTGTATATTCTAGTGAATGTCATTGATATAAATCCCCAAAGTGTTTCTGAAACCATATTTATTTGGAAATATTATATTTAGCCTACGTGTTTGTGGGAAAGAGACTATTTTATATGACTGGATTTCAATAGAGTTTCTGCTCCAAGAAATGCAATGAGTAATTGGATAGCCTAGTGAAACTGTAAAAGAAAAAGAAATCTGAGAAAAACTTTTCTCTTAAAAGTATGTGAATTGTCCTTTAGTCTGTTATTTTATAGATTTACCCAAGTTGAGCCAGTGAGATTATTATTTTTTTTTTACTAATTTCAATACCCTTCTTAATATCTGATACAGTGAAAGAGCCTTAATACATATTCAGACCGGATGATAGACAAATAGATTTTTATTGATTAGTTCTTGTTTTTTCTTGTTTTTTTCTTTTTCAAATAATATATAATATGAAGCTATAGAACATTAACAAATTTTCTATTATTCGAATGTTACCTTACTATACTTCATGGATCCTTAGGTGTCTCTAAACCTCATTTTGTAAGCCACTGCTTACAGAACAATTCGAGACTGAAGATGGCAGTGCTGAGACTCTCCATATCCAATCTATGTTTCTGAATGTGCACACATAGAGCATGCACACAATTCAGTTAATTTTTATTTGTATAGCGCTTTTAACAATAAATTGATTGTCTCAAAGCAACTTTATAGAGTAAATGCGGTGATATAAAGAACATTTTTATTCATTCTTTAAGTTTTTTCCTAAGCCAGTGGCCACTGTGGCAAGGAAAAACTCCCCTAGGTTGCATAAGGAAGAAGCCTTGAGAGGAACCAGACTCAAGAGGGAACATCCTCATTTGGGTTTCACCAAATGTCCATTTATTACAGCTAAACGATTTTAAAGTGTGCAGTAATGGTAATCAGATGCAAACTGTAGTCCTGCGTCAGTGTAGCAGACTGTTGAGATCAACTACAGTCCAAATCCATTCTCAAAGCTCCTGTTCTTACTCTGGAATTTCATGGATCCCCAGGTTGTTGATGAGAAACAAGCCCCAGCTGCACAGAGTGGCCTCCAATCAAAGAGAACACCTTCCAGGCCGGGATGAAGCGGCCAGATCCGAGGAGAAGGGCAGGAACAGTGGTCACTGGAACCACAAAGCATGTTAAACCATGTAACCATGTTTAACTCGACCGAGAGAGAGAGAGAGAGAAGAGGGGTGACAGGAAGAGAAATATATGGATTATTAAGTATTCTTTTATACAACAATAAAAAAGAACACTGTGCAGTTGGGGTCTCTGGCAAGATTTGCTATGGCAGCATAACTAAAACATTTCATAACTGTGGGGTTTATAAGAGAATGATCTCCCCTGCTGTAGTCTTCATTATTTGAGGTAGCAACAAATAGCCTGCACCTTTTGATCTAAATAGGCATGGGGAATCATATTGGTATAGAAGTTCATTTAGATACTATGGCATGAGAACCTTAAGTGCTTTAAACGTCAGTAGTAGTATTTTCTAATCGATGCAAGATTTAATTGGGAGTAAGTGTAGATTGATTAAAACAGGGGTGATGTGGTCAAACTTGTAGGTAAGAGATCTAAAATACAAGTGGATGATTTCGATTAAATGAATGAAATTGTCATCTCTTGAATAGGAGTAAATTGTTATAATTACAGTGCTATCTACAGAGCTTTCCAAAAAGAGCGTCCACCAATGGGCTCTTGAGCACGGCCCTCAACCCTCTCTACTCCAGGGGTGCCATGTCATGTCTGACCCCAACATCCTGACAAGGTTTTGTTTTATTTACGCTGTTCGATTCGTGTAAAAATAAATTAATAAATAAATAAACATACATGGACAGCTTTATTGATTGGTTGCATTACATAATCTTGATTTGATAAGCAAGGGGGCGGGGGAGGGGGGACGGGGGCGTGGACTGCGCGCGCCTTAAAAGCCATGCAAGCACGCGTTGTTTTGCAAATCGAAGTTGAACCTGCACGAGCTCGTTCGCATTCCGAGAAGTCTTGAGGCAAGGTCAGTGTATAATAGAGAAATGCTATTGCTGCACGCTATTAGCACATTAAACAGCAGTGATTAAGTGTTAAGCAACTGCTTTTTTAATGTGTGTGTGTGTGTGTGTGTGTGTGTGTGTGAGTGTGTGTGAGAGAGAGAGAGAGAGAGAGAGAGGAAAAAGGATTAGATTAGATTATATAACTCAGGTCGCTGTATTATTAACACGTTTAATTAATTTGCTTTTTCTTTTAGGAAAAGGTAAAGTTAAGTTAAAGTTGGGAATCTAACTACTTTTTTGGATGCTTTTTAATAAATGCAGGACATTTCAATCTCATTTCAATATTTAAACCAAAAACCAACCTCAAAGGTCTGAAGGGTCATAGCAAGAAGTCGATTCTGTTATAAATTATTATGCATGCCAAATGTGTCTTTTGCTCTTTGGTTTTGGATTAAGAGGTCTATTTATTATATTCCTGTCAGGGCTGATAGGGTGCAGACCTTCCTGGAGAACATATGGTTTAGTCATTTTAGGAGTCCAAGTCTTATGCACTCCTAAAATTACCGAAAAGTTATTTTAGAAGTACCTCAGTCATGCTGTGGACACTGACCAAGGTACCAAGCTGTGGTCCTTCTGCTTCTGTACCCTTATTGAGTAGGCACGAATGTGAGCTGGAAGCTTAGTACTTGTTTTTCTACTTGCAATCGTTTGACTTTCTATATGAATGTGCGTATATGTGTTTAGGTCTAGGCCGAGGAAACATGCTACCCGCTGTGGCAATAAACGTCTCAAATGGTCTAGAGATCATTGGTGGGAAATATGCAGCGATTCAGACATCAAGAACAAAACCGCCTGCCAATCTAGTGGTCAAAACTTCACAGACAAATGAAACAGACTGTAAGCAAAGATATTCTTGATAATAAAATAATATCATCAATCATACATATTTTAGTTGGATTTATTTTAAGTGCTATCATAAAAGCTTAATAACTTGGTATTATTATTATAATCTGGTATTTACAAAATTAATGGAAAAATTAGTAATTGTTCTTGTTGTGTCTTTTAATTGTTCAGTGACTGTGTACAGAGTGCCAGTTACCAATTACAAGGTCCACATGGCATTCTGCTTTAAGATAAAAGACAAATACTATTATCCAGTGGTGGAGCAGAACTCGGACACCAAAACATTCCACATAAAGGTATTTCTATGCATCTACACAAAATTCTATTCTGAATTATAAAAAGTTGTATAAGTTTTATTTTATTTATTTTAGTTTAAATGCTATATTTTGCCCATTTTTACAGGTTGAGGGGCCAATAGAGAAGTCATTTGACAACTTCCCTGACAGGTTCCTGTTTCAATGGAATGGATCAAGAGAGTATGGTAGCCTGGGTTCAGTGCTAGCTGACAAACATTATCTTTGTGTTTCTGACAAAATGGTCATTCTGACATCCAAACAGGAATTTATTTTTAAAAGAAATGCAGAAATACATGCACATGGAATGGCTTCAAGACGCTTGTGTTCAATTAATTCATTAGTGTATGGCATCAGGTTAGACATCATATTAAATGATAAATCACGAAGAAAGACAAGGAAATACCATAGATCTTGTCGTATCCATCCATGCTCCTGTACCAGATAGCTCTGGCTACCTATTACCACTGACTATTTTATCACCTATTATTTAAATCTATTAAAATCTGTTAACCAAAATTTAGGCAGCACCTGTAAGAACATTTATCATAAATGTGTCTATACAATTAATTATCAAGACATACAGCTTTTTTTTTTGGCTCAGATGGAGGTCTTTTCATTGTTGTCTGGTTTCTTTCCACATTCCAAAAACAAGGCAGTTGGTGGATTGGTTATCTAAAATTTCCACTAGGTGTTAATGTATGTGATCTGCCCTAAAATGCACAGGTTTCTCATCCATTGTTGGAATTGTTGATCACAGCAAAATACAATGTAAATACTACAACTATTAATACTACTACTACTTCTTCTTCTTCTTTCGGCTTCTCTAACACACTCTCCATTACTTTGCACTGTTGACCCCAGGTACCTAAACTCATCCACCTTCACCACCTCTTCTCCCTGCAACCACACCACTCCACTGCCCTCCCTCTCATTCACACACATGTACTCTGTCTTACTCCTACTGACTTTCATTCCCCTTCTCTCCAGCACGTACCTCCAGCTCTGCAGGCTCTTCTCAACCTGCTCCCTACTCTCATAACAAATAACAATATCATCCGCAAACATCACAGTCCACAGAGACTCCTGTCTGACCTCGTCCAAACAGGAAATGGCTCATAGCCAATCCTTGAGGCAGTCCCACCTCTACCTTGTCTGTAGTTCCCACTGCACACTTCACTGCTGTTACACTGTCCTTATACGTGTCCTGCACCACCCTCACATACTTCTCTGACACACCTGACTTCATCATACAAAACCACATCTCCTCTCTCTGCACCCTGTCATACATTTTCTCTAAGTGCTCAAATGCACAATGCAACTCCTTCTGACCTTCTCTATACTTCTCAAACATTCCGAAAGCAAATAAACCATACTGATGGTTTTACAGATGGTCACCTCATCTCTCAGCCTGGCTTCCACTACTCTTTACCATAAAGTGACTGATCATCTTTACTACCCGCTAGTTACTGCAGGTCTGCACAGGTCCCTTATTCTTAAAGATCGGTACCATTTCTCAGGCATTCTCTCACCTTCCAAAATCTTGTTAAACAATCTAGTTAAAAGCTCTACTGCCATCTTCCCTAAACATCTGCACTCTTCCACTGGTATCACTCTGGTCCAACCGACTTTCCACTCTTCATCCTCTTAATAGACCAACATTTAATGTGCCCACACTAACCTCCAATCTCCTTTGCTTTTCCCTTCCTTGCTGTCTCAGTAGACATCATCTCCTTGTCCTCCTTTGGCTACTGTTAGTAATTTAGTTAGTAATTAGCCCAAATTTTCCACCGGTACCCTGTTGGCAAACAATACCGGGCCACGACCAATCCAGTATGAAATTCAGTTTTGTAATTCGCATATCCGTTAATACTACTACTACTAATACTAATACTAATACTACTACTACTACTACTAATAATAATAATGTATTTACTGTGAACTACTCTGTATGACAACTTGTAAAATGTATTAACTGTGAACTGTTCTGTGTAGATGCTTGATTTAAAGAAATATAAAATAAAATTGTTTCTTTCACTAGTTGTAAAGGGTTTCATTAATAATTTCTTTTGATTAGAAAAAAAAATCTGATTATTAGATATTTTAAGTATAAATGTTATAAGCTGAAATATACAAAGAACATAAGGTTCAATAAAGTGCAATAAAAACAATAATCTCAGTAAAACACTAAAAACAAAACAGTGAGACAAAAGAGCATAACCTGAAACAAGACTAAAACAACCTCGGGAGACTAATGTGCAACAATGAGTGCTGTAAAGAGTGTGGGTATATAGTACATATTGTAAGTGCTAATCAGCAATGACTTGAAATCAGATGTGTGTGATCAGTTACATGTAAAAAAATTAAAGATCAGTGGGGGGAAGGAAATGTAGTCTATTTTATAAAATCCTGAAATATTTATTGAATTTAAGTGTTTTATGCAGATGCAGTCATACTAGATCTAACAGTTTCCTTTCCTTATAAAAAAAAAATTCCAACCCCTATTGCAAAAAAGGTGTGACACTGTGTAATATGTAAATAAAAACAGAATGCAATGATTTGGATTTCTCATAAATCCATATTATTTTCACAATATAACAGAAAACATATTAAATGTTTAAACTGAGGAAATGTACAATTTAATGTTAAAATTCTAAATGCATACTGCAAGCTTGAGGTTTTCTCTGTGAATGTAATGGTATGTCTTTGGGTTTTCTCTCCCCTTCCCTTAAATATGCTGGTAAATTAATTATTGACTCTAAAAACCCCCTTTATGTGAATCTGTAAATTTACGGTGATATTCCGTTATAGGGAGTTTTTCTGTCTCTCAGCCTGTGCCAACTGGATAAGATGGGAATTTTGAGGATAAAACATGTAAAACAGAATCGAAAAAAATCCAAACAAATGTTTTCTTTTGTGTCTAAAATACATGTATAGTTTACACTGACAATTAAGCCAGTTTTGAAATATAATAGCTTTAGTTTTGTTTGTGTTTACCGCTAGGTTTTGCATGATTTGAAAAGCGAATTTAAGAGCGGGCAGATTCCATGTGTTCATCCAAAAACTTTTTAAATGCAACCTCCTTCAGCCCATGACCCCAAAATATGCCAAAGGTCTGGAAGGCATCATTCTGAAAATCTAATATCTAGATTAAAACAATATAAACCACATGTTTAGTGTTTGTATGTTTGTGTGTGTGTGTGTGTGTGTGTGTGTGTGTGTGTGTGTGTGTGTGTGTGTGTGTGTGTGTGTTTTTATTATTATTTGGTCAGTTTCCCCATCACTACTGGTAAGTTCTGGTAAAAATAGTTTCCAAAAGAGTATTTCTGGTAAGTGTTTGTGTGTAACGTACCGGCAACAACCTTATCAGGTATGTACAATTTTAGGGAAAAAATAAGGCAAGATGATTATCTAATTGACCCGTTGTCAATTAACCAATTTAGTTTTAAAAGTTTTAACTGTTTAAAATTAAATAACATACTTTTTCCAGACTTTTGTCGCCCCGTTCCAACTTCTTTGAGATTTCTTGTATCCATCAAGTTCAAAATTACCTTTTTTTCTCCCCTTAAATGGTACATTTCCTCAGTTTGATATGTGTTCTGTTATATTGTGAATAAAATATGGATTTATGAGATATCCAAATCATTACACTCTGATTTTATTTACATTTTATTTGCATTAATAGTGTATCTTATAGAGTCAGAGTCTATCAGAAATAAAAATAAGCAAAGCTTCACCAATCTGAATAATGTTACGCAACATAACATTGCAAAACAGTTAAATATTTCATCATTTACATTACATAACATCATCAAAAATTTCAAAGAATCTGGTGAAATCTCTGTGTACAAAAGACAACGGTAAAAATCAATATTGGAGGTCTTTGATCTTGGGGCCCTCAAGTCAAGTCAAGTCAAGTCAAGTGGCTTTTATTCTCATTTCTACTATACACAGTGGTACACAGTACACAGTAAAAACAAGACAACGTTCCTCCGGAACCCTGGTGCTACACTAAACAACAACATAAAGCTACAACATAACACAAGCTACATAAAGTGCATCGAGTGCAACCTAGTGCAAACAGTGAAGATAAAAAACAGTACAGACAGACATTACAAGACAAGACACAAAACCAAGATAGCGCCGACCAGTAAACCAGTCCCTTTCAGTTCTGTGTATTAAGTAGCCTGATGGCTTGTGGGAAAAAGCTGTTGCACAGTCTGGATGTGGTGGCCCGAATGCTTCGGAACCGTTTTCCTCATGGCAGGAGGGTGAAAGTGTGTGTGACGGGTCTGTGTGGTCGTCCACAATGCTGTTTGCTTTGCAGATGCAGTGTGTGGTGTAAATGTCCATAATAGAGGGGAGAGAGACTCCGATGATCTTCTCAGCTGTCCCCACTATCCTCTGTAGGGTCTTGTGGTCCGAGACGGTGCAGTTCCCAGACCAGGCAATGATGCAGCTGCTCAAGATGGTCTTAATGGTCCCTCTGTAGAACATGGTCAGGATGGGGGGGGAGATGAGCTTTCCTCAGCCTTCTCAGGCAGCACTGCATTTAAAACAGTCATAATTCTCTAATGAAAATCACTGCATGGGCACATTAACACTTCCAGGAATTATTGTCTGTAAACAGTTTGCAATGCCACTTACATGGTAGATTTAATGCAGGTTTAATCTCCATTATGCAAAGAAGAAGGCATGAGTGAACATGATTCGTAAACAGTACAATCCTTTTTGGGCCAAAGCTCATTTAAAATGTACTGAGGCAAACTGGAAAACTGTTCTGTGGTCAGACAAATTTCTTTTTAAAAACCAGACACAACGTTCTCTGGAATAAAGAGGAGAGGGACCATCCGCCTTGTTATCTGGGTTCAGGAAGCCGCATCTGTGATGGTAAGGGTGTGCATTAGGGCCTGTAGAATGGGCAGCTTGCATATTTGGAAAGGCTCTATCAATGCTGAATGGTATAGTATATAGGTTTTAAATGCTTCCATCCAGAAAACATTTTTTCAGGGAAGGCCTTGCATATTTGCGCAACAAAATGCTAACTGCATAATGCATTTATTACAATAGCATGACTTCATTATACAACTGCCCTGAACTGGCCTGCCTGCAGTCTAGACCTTTCAACATTTAAAAACGTTTGGCAACAACGGACATGCAGAACTGTTGAGCAGCTAGAATCCTGTGTCAGACACATATTGAACAACATTCCCCTCCCAGAACTTCAGTAACTGGTCTCCCCACTTCTGAGATGTATACGAACAGAAGACATGATGCCACACAGTGATAAACATGGCCCTTTTTGAGAACTGTTGCAGCCAGCTAATTCTAAATGTTTCCTTTAAAATAGTCTATATTTCATTCTAAACATTTTATTTGTTTATTGAATTGTAAATAGAATATGGATTTATGAGATTTGCAAATCATTGCTTTCTGTTTTTATTTACATTTTGAACATACGCACCAATATATTTGTAATTGTGGTTGTAATTCAGCATTTACAACCAAATGCAATGTGAACAAAAACATCACCATACAAAAATTCTATACTTGTGTGTGCACATTTAACCTTTAATATACTGTAGTAGTATGAAATATAATAGTTCGAATAATAGTATGCTATTAAATTATACATTAGGGAATATATTTAAGACCTGCAAAATGTTAAACAAAGATTTCTGCATAATTACTCCATGTCCAAACACATATATCCTAATTTAAGTGTCTGTTTAAATATCCAACTGTTTAAATGGTTTGCAACTTGTAACAACTTGTAACAAGCTCACAAAAGAGAATAAATCAAACAGACAAAGAACAAATAAACATTGGATAGACTATACACCCACAGAAGTCCTGGGTTTGTCTTGGTCTGACACAGTTCATTCAGGCCACTCAGTTTCTTTAATGACTCATATCACATTGAAATTGGAATATCCAGAAAAATGTTTGGGTAGCATAGCAAGTGTTGCCATCACACTGCTCTAAAGTCCCCAGTTTAATCCAATTTATTCCAGAGCTTGAGGTTTTCTCTGTGAATGTAATGGTATGTCTTTGGGTTTTCTCTCCCCTTCCCTTAAATATGCTGGTAAATTAATTATTGACTCTAAAAACCCCCTTTATGTGAATCTGTGAATTTACGGTGATATTCCGTTATAGGGAGTTTTTCTGTCTCTCAGCCTGTGCCAACTGGATAAGATGGGAATTTTGAGGATAAAACATGTAAAACAGAATCGAAAAAATCCAAACAAATGTTTTCTTTTGTGTCCAAAATACATGTATAGTTTACACTGACAATTAAGCCAGTTTTAAAATATAATAGCTTTAGTTTTGTTTGTGTTTACCGCTAGGTTTTACATGATTTGAAAAGCAACTTTAAGAGCGGGCAGATTCCATGTGTTCATCCAAAAACTTTTTAAATGCAACCTCCTTCAGCCCATGACCCCAAAATATGCCAAAGGTCTGGAAGGCATCATTCTGAAAATCTAATATCTAGATTAAAACAATATAAACCACATGTTTAAGTGTGTGTGTGTGTGTGTGTGTGTGTGTGTGTGTGTGTGTGTGTGTGTGTGTGTTTGTGTGTGTTTTGTTTTAATTATTTGGTCAGTTTCCCCATCACTTCCTGTAACACTATCAGCAAAATAGTTCCCAGAGAGAAAAGATTTCTGGTAAGAGTTTGTGTGTAATCCAACAATCATATCAGAGAACACAGCATTTGGATAAAATTAGTTTTGGGGGCTCAGCTACACCTGACGGTAGGGCAAATGAGTAATGTGCAGTTGCTTGTAAAAAAAACAAAGAAAAAAAACTGTCTCAAGTTCAGTCTGTCTCAAGTTGTAGTGTACCTGTCTTATGTATTTCTTGTATAATGAATAGTTTGACTGTGCCCATGCCAACAGTATAATATTTACAAAAAGTGTGTGTGCATTTGTCTTATTATTTTGAACACCTATAACAACCCTTTCATCTGATGTTACACCCTTATGTTGTGATATGAACTCTGAGTTGTGACAGACACAGAACAGAAAGATAAAAAATGAGAAGACAGAAATAGAAAAAGAGCTGAAGAAAGCTGAGAAAAAGGCCATGCTCTAATGTTGATGCCATATTACATACGTTTCCTAGAAGCAAACAAACATTAATTAATTGATGTAAAAAATGATGATTAATTGATTATCAGCATGCATGATTGTTAAAGATGCCCATAGAAACATTTGTACTGCAGGCATTATATAATTATACTCCAAAATTATAATTTTGAGGTTTCACCACAAAACTTTTGCATTGATTACAAGGGGAAATTAGAATGTTTTAGCAAAATACATTAAAGACAAGACACAAATATACATAATAAATAAAGTAAGAATAATTAGTATAAATACCGACAGCTAAATAACATTTATAATAGAATAATAAAATATGCATCGCATAGATATAAATCAATACTAAATGAATTTAGTCTGTTTCATACGCATGAGGCCAATGATAAATTATAGGAATGCAAATATTTTAGGCTGAAATACCTAAATGACAGAAACAACACGGCCGAAACACAAATGTAATGATGCAAGTAAAACGCGCAGCCAGCACACGGTTATCTGGATAAGAGCCAACATTTCTGCGGTGGACTTATTTCAATATCTCGGAGGAAGACCCACGGACAGCAATTTGCAAAACATGCAATGCTGAAATTTTAAGAGGGTTTGTATCTGCAAAGAGTTTCTCCACGTCGGGTTTAATTTATCACCTGAAATCCAACCATCCCAATTGCCTTTCTAAATATGAGAAGAATGCGTTGCAGAAGAGAAAAGTCAATAGGAGCATGTCTAGTGGACGTTTTTGAAAAGGCAAGAAAGTTTTCCAGTGATGGTGCCAAGGCAAAAGGCATAACACAACAAATTATGGAATTCATTGCCTTAGATCAATGGTCGCCAACCCGTCGATCGCAAAACATTCCCTGTAGATCCCGAAAATAATTATTATTATAATATAATATAATATGAGCTGTGAGTGAAGGTGAACAGCGACAAGTGACGCCAGCCAGGTTACCCTGAAGATGTCACGCTCACGCTAAGAAAAGAAAAGTTGATAACGAATACCATGTTTTCAACAAGACATGGACTGCTAAGTGTTTCTTTACAGAAATTAAAGGTAAAGCCGTGCGCTTAATCTGTGGTACACAGGTCGCTGTGTTAAAGGATAATTATTTGAATCGCCACTACACGACCAAGCAAGAGGATAAATACAGAAATCTGTCTGATGAAGAGTGCGCGTGGGAGTCTGATGCGCTGCTAGCAAAACTGTAAACACAACAGGGACTTTTTATGAAACTTCACACCCCAGAGATGCAGCCATCAGGACAAGTTATGTCATTTCTCACAAAATCGGCAGAAAAAGTAAGGCGTTATCTAACGGAGAGTTTATTAAGGAGTGCTTATTGGACTCTTATAATTGTTTTTGTTTTCTTATTTGACTTATACACCACAATTTCACATTGCCTAATAAAAAGTATTTACAGAATAGTTTTATTCTTCCAATTATCAGTACCAGCTATTCAAAATATATAATTAAGTGCATTTTACAAATTGAAGAAAGTTGAGCAGAATTAAGTTCAAGTTATCGCTGGTGTGGCCCTTTGACACAATTCAGGTTTCTCATGTGGCTCCGTGTAAAAATGTATTGCCCACCCGTGATCTAGATAGATAATATGCTAAACTAGATATAGCATATTTTGATCACCTGTTTGACTACCCTAACTGAAAGCATTAAATATATAAATAAAGAAGGGGTTGAGACCCAACATGTTTCAGCATAAAGTTGCATTTTGGTACAAACAAATCTCCACGAAAACACGGTATGCCAGTGTTGGGGTATGGGCATAGTTTTCCCAATCGTCCACACACATATACTGTACACACAAGCAACCTCTCTGCTTGCTCCTCTATAATGAGTTCTTTCCATTCTCTACATTCTCCAAAAAAATCACATTCCTTTTTTTATTTCATTTAATGTTTTAAATAAAAGCCTATCTTGCCACTGCATCCATCTCTGCCACCTGAGATAATACAATATATAGTAAAAGTGTAGTCAGCAATGTTATATGAAATTACTCAAGTTTCATATGCTGAAAAAATATCAACATTCCACTTCGGAAAGACAGCTGTCAAAAATATGTGTATGTGTGTTTGTCTGTTTGTGTTTGTGTGTGTACGTGTGTATGTGTGCATACGTGCGTGCGTTCGTGCGTGTGTGTGTGTGTCTTTCCATAAGAATCAACCACAATCAACCTACACAGTTCATACTAAATAAATAGAGATGAAGGGATCACTGAACATTGTTCCAAAAAACCACTATAAGCTTTATTTGGAACACTGACAAACTGATGTGAGTCTAAATGTAAGAAGCCACTGGTGTAAAACATTCTTGATATGTTTGCCAGTGATATTAGGCTGAGGAACAGGTGTGAAAAAAGACAAAGAAAATAAGGCTCAGTAGTGGGAAGAATATAATTTGACCAATTTTAGGATTTTTATGATGGTGTGTGAATGTTTTGTGATTTGATTAAGTGATGTGTTTTAAATTGCAAGGTAAAGATATATAGTATGTATTGTACTGTTTTACTATTTGATGACTTAAATTCTTAATTTGATGAACTGCCTTGCTTTAAGTTTGCTCTAACAAAAATTATAGTGTGTAACTATATTGTTGGGTAAGAGCTTCTCTTGCAGTATTTCTTCGTGTGGTGTTCCTGGTAATTATTTGTGCGTGAGAAAGGAACCAGTGATGGGCTCATGGGAGCTCAAGGCTCATTTATGTGTGGAAGACAGTGAACAGAAAAGCTGTTGTAGCACTATTCTCTAAAAAAACATTAAAAATTCTGTAACACACCCTGAAACTGAGTTACAGTTCAGTGGTCAGGGTCACGATATGCAGCACATATATTATTCATTCCAGTACATTCTTGTCATCAATAATCATGTACTGGAATGAATAATTTAATATTGTGCAATTTAATATTGTGCAATAAAATGATGCACAGTAATAAATGTTACTGTATCAAGTCACCTTCCACAAGTACTGGAGTTTTGTAAAATAAATAATTTGTCCTACAGTATCTGTCTGTGCTGTTACCATGTCATTAAATTACATATATAATCTAGATAGATAATATGCAAGCTAAATACAGCAGATTTTTGACTACCCAATCTGAAAGCATTAAATATATAAATAAAGAAGGGGTTGAGACCGAACATATTTCAGCATAAAGTTGCATTTTGGTACAAACAAATCTCCATGAATGCATGGTATGCCAGTGTTGAAGTATGGGCATAGTTTTGCCAGTCGTCCACACACATACACTATACTGTACACACAAGCAACTTCTCTGTGTATTGTGCATCGTCCTTGTACTGTGCATCAGGTGCAGAAGCTGTTAAAAAACAGACGTATGAGTGCTTTCAGCATTGCTTTAGAGGCTGCAAAAGAAGAATGTCCACTTGTCAGTGCTCAGACGATATGCAGCACACTGCAACAAATCAGTTTGTATGGCTCTCATCCCAGAAGTAGCCTCTTCTGAAGCTGACTCACAAGACAGTCCGCAAACAGTTTGCTAAAGACAACCTGTCCAAGAGCATAAATTACTGGAACTACTGAAGGTGGAGAAACAGCATATGCCTAATGTCCAACATCTCCGTAATGTCATTATGGAGGAGTGGAAGAGGATCCCAGCAACATCTTGTGTAGCTCTCGTGAATTCCAGGCCCAGGATTAAGGCAATGGTGCTCACATAAAATATTGACACTTCGGATACTGTTATGACATGTTTGGGATACTGTATATATTTATATATACTTGTTATTTGTACTTGTTTAAAAAAAATGTGAAAAATAAATAAATAAATAAATAATAATAAAAAAATATATATATATATTTTTTTTTTTTACATTTTTTTTAAAAACAAGTCTCGTCTACAGGCCTTTCTTTAACTGAAGAAAGGCCAGTAGACGAAACTTGTTTTAAAATATCTGAAACATTGTTCAAGTGTTTTGTAATTTATGGCAAAGTGCAACTGCTAACTCGGAACAACTGAAGGTGCAGGAAGAAAAGACCCACATAACAGAGGCATGACGCCATCTGGAGGCTGACCGTTACCATTGCAGCCCGGCCTCAGAAGGCAATAACCTTCTGGAACGTTATACACAAAATGAGCTTCCAGCTTTAGGACCTTAAATTTGAGATGAGGCTAAGGATAAAAAATATGCAGATAAATTAAACTAACGGTTGATTAAAGGGGCAGTCAAGCAGGTGATGCGAGACCTCAGAGAGGATGAAAACAATGAAATAGAAACAAAGATCTATCAACTCAGGGCAGTTCTAGTGATCTCAAAAAATCTCATTCAAACCAAAACTGAACAGTGATAAAGAAAATAACTTTGAAAACTTGAAAACGTTTAACTTTATATTAACTTTAAAATCCATAAATCTTGTTTTTATCGAGTCCGATCAGTTTTCAAATAAAATTAAATAGTAAATCAACCTATCAAGCCTATTTTCTAACTTCAGTACAAAATCAGAACATTGTATAAACAAAAAAAATATTTTTGCACCTTTAAAGAACTTTTCCTTTTTTCTCTATCAATTCATTACTTAACCAAAGCAAGCAAGCAAGCAAGCATCTCAAACTGAAAGTTATGGAAGTCTGCCGCATCTCCGTGTACTCCTGCCTACTGTTTTCATCACTCTGCCGATCCCAATTCTGTTTCGCCCACCTCTTTTTCCTTATGCTCTCCTGCTTTTCCTCGTTCCACCACCATGTCTCTTTGTCTTCTTTTCTTTTTTCAGATGTCACAACAAGTACCTTTCTAGCTGCCTTCTTTATCACTTCTGCAGTAGTTGCCCAATCATCCAGCATCTCATTCTCCTCCACTTCTTCTTAACCTCCAAAACCATCCTACAGACGACCAGCCGATGCTGTTTAGCTACACTGTCCCCCGCCAACACCTTAAAGTCTCAAATCTCCTTCAGGTTGCATCTCCTACATAGAACATAGTCCACCTGTGTGCACCTTCCTCCACTCTTATACGCCACGCTATTCTCCTCATTCTTCTTAAAATAAGTATTTACCACTGCCATTTCCATCCATTTTGCAAAATCTACCTTCCACATTCCTCTCCTTAATGCCATACCTACCCATCACCTCCTCATCACCTCTGCTCCCTTTACCTACATGCCCTTTAAAGTCTGCCACAATCACCAATCGTTCATTCCTAAGTACACCTTCTACCACTTCATCTAACTCACTCCAGAATTTTCTTCATGTTCATCACTTTATCAGAAACGCTCTTCACCTCCACTACACTCTTACTTTACTCTTCCTTCAGAATTACCCCTACAACCCTCCCCATTTTCCGGACTTGGGACCTGCACTAAGAGTGCACTGGATTGTGCAACCATAATGGCTGGTATATTAGTGAAATCATTATTTCTTATCATTAATTATCATTAATTCATTACATAAATATATTGTTTGTATTACAGTCAGAAATACTGAAAAAGTCATGCTGTTCTACAAGTAAGCTGTTATAAAAGTATGCACACATTGCAGATTTCAGAAATCAAACACATTATGGTATTAAATATGATGGTTTTTTTTATCATTATAAGATTAGTTACATTTACTGACACAGGGCTAAGCTGTAGGGAATTAAAACATCATGCTTAATAGATATTCAATTACTATCTCTGCAAATCTATAATTCTTTACCACCTGAGACTGGTAAACTATGGGTTAAAATATGTATATTCAGACATTAGTATGTTGCCACATATTTACTTTTTTGCTCAAATAATAATCCTAATAATAATAATCATAGCAATGCCAATGGCCTCATCCAAGGCGAACATTTTATGTTAATTAAATAAATTTTTATTTGTATAGCACTTTTACCATTGACCACTGTCACAAAGCAACTATACAAAAATATATATATTTTGCATATTTATATTTAAAAAAATGTTCCCCTAATGAGCAAGCCAGAGGTCATGATAAGGAAGTCCTAGACATGATATGAGGAAGAAACATTAAAAGTAACCAAACTCAAACCCATCCTAATCTGGGTGAATAGACATTCGGTGCCACCCAGATAAGGATTAGCTCCCTTTTGAGTCTGGTTCATCTCAATGTTTCTTCCTTATACCATCTCATCTACAATTTTACAACCGCTTTATCTCTGTAAAGCTTCTTTGATCAAGTTTTTATTGTTAAATACGTTATACAAATAAAAATGTAATTGAATTTTATTTAATATTCGTAGCCATTAGGGTTGCACGAGCCAGTGCACTCTTAGTGCCGGTCCCATGCCCCGGTAAATGGGGAGGGTTGCGTTAGGAAGGGCATCCAGCGTAAAACATGCCAAATCAAACATGCGCATCACAAACCAGAATTTCATTCCAAATCGGTTGAAGCCTGGCACAGGTATTGTTAGCTACAGAGACAGCAGGGAAAGGAGAAATGTAGAAGAGTGGAGGTTCGGGTGGGCACTTTAAACATTGGCACTATGACTAGTAAAGGGACAAAGTTAGCTGATATGATGGAGAGGAGAAAGGTAGATATGTTGTGTGTTCAGGAGATCAAGTGGAAAGGAAGTAAGACCAGGAACATTTAAGGTGGGTTTAAACTGTTCTTTCATGGTGTGGATGGAAAGAGAAATGGTGTAGCGGTGATCCTGAAGGAAGAGTACAGTAAGTGTAGTGGAGGTGAAGAGAGTTTCTGTTAGAGTGATGTTGAAGGGGTGATGATAAATGTCATTAGTGTTTATGCTCCACAAGTGGGCTGTGAGATGGAGGAAAAGAAAAAAAAAAAGAAATTCTGGAGTGAGTTAGATGAAGTAGTGGAGAGTGAACCTAGTAATGTAAGGGGAAACTTCAATGGGCATGTAGTTGAAGGGAACAGAGGTGATGAGGAGGTGATGGGTAGGTATGGTCTTAAGGAGAGGAATGTGGAAGGGCAGATGGTGATACATTTTGCTAAAAGGATGGAAATGGCAGTGGTGAATTCTTATTTTAAGAAGAAGGAGGAGCATAGGGTGACATAAGAGTGGAGGAAGGTGCACGCAGGTGGACTATGTTCTATGTAGGAAATGCAACCTGAAGGAGATTGGAGACTGTAAGGTGTTGGCGGGGGACAGTGTAGCTAGACAGCATCATATGGTGGTTTGTAGGATGTTTTGGAGGTGAGGAAGAAGAGGAGGAGAGTAAGGAGTGAAAAAAGAATAAGATGTAGAAACTGAAGGAGGAAAACTGTAGTGTGAGGTTCAGGGAAGAGGTCAGACAGGGGCTCGGTGGTGGTGAAGACGTGCTGGATGATTGGGAAACTACTGCAGAAGTGATAAGGGAGACAGCTATAGTAGGAAGGTACTTGGTGTGACATCTGGAAAGAGAAAGGAAGATAAAGAGACTTGGTGGTGGAATGAGGATCAGTAAGGAGGAAGTGAGAGCAGCAATTAAAAGGATGAAGAGTGGAAAGTCAGTTGGACCAGATGACATACTGGTAGAAGCATGGAGATTCTTTGTCAGGACCTTCTGGGGTCGCAGCAGTGACTATGAATTAAAAGAGAATAAATTTCTCTCCAGTACAGTGGTAGAACATCTAGCTGCTTCATAGCTCCAGCGTCCCTAGTTTGATCCTGAGCTTGGGTTTCTGATTACTCTGTGTGAAATCTTAATTTCAATGCTCCAGACATACAGTATCTCTCAAAAGTGAGTATACCCCTCGCATTTCAGCAACCATTTTAGTGTATCTTCTCAGAGGACAATACTAGAATACTAGAAATGAAACTTGGATATATTTTATAGTAGTCAATGTGCAGCTTGTATAGCAATATAGATTAATTGTCCTCTGATAATAACTCAACATAAAGCAATTATTGTAAAAAATAGCTAAATATGTGGAAATGCAGAAATTCAGGTATAAAAATATAATTTCATAAGTGAATAAACAAATACATTTGGAAATGAAGAGCCCAAATACAGTTGATAAAGCTATTCATTTAAATATGCCCTTTTTATTTTAAAAAGTATATATTTATTGATTGTTTTTTTAAAATGACTTTATTTAATCTTGCCCTCCATACTGCATACAAGCTAATGACATGGGGTAAACCTTAGAAACAGAAATAACATGCCTTTTCAATATAAATATGAGAAAAAAAAGGCTGTGAATTGTCTTTTTTGTATAAACTTTTAAATTGTGTTGCATTTGCAGTTGTTTGATATTCATGAGTATTTTTGTGAATTTTTGTACAAAAGTTCAATAGGGTAATTACTGGAGGGCACAGTATGTACACACAAGCGCCCACTTTACATTTATAGCACGTTTGAGATCCTTTTAATGTTGACACATTTTCACAAATGTCTGGTAGTGGCCTTGTTTTTAGCTTCCGCTCGCACATGACTCAAACAAGAAACAATTCATCAGCAAAGAATTTTTATTTTTCATTGAAAGGAAGTTGGTGGAGTGTTACAGCAGAATGATGTCGACTAAACAGCTGCCTTTTTCATGGGACATGGTACAGGAATAACTAAACTGAAGGCAAAACTGAAACAGATTTTACAAAGTAGTAGAAAACTGCTATTGCTCCCAGGTGGATTTATGACGAGCGTTTCAAACCAAAACCTGAAAAAAGAATTCACATATTGAGGCTATGCATGACAAAAGTCACAGTTTGTAAATTCTGCATGTTCCTCTACAGAAAATGAAATGATTGTTTAATATTACAGCATACAGAAATAAAAAAGGGACAAAACAGATCTGACAAGATGGTTGTAAACTGTAACAGACATACTTTTAAAATTTCATGGAAAAGAGACAGATTGATGAGAATAGTCTGTTCTGGGAAATTAGTGATGTCATACGCATATTCAAATACAAATAATACAAAAGGCTTAAAGAAACATTTCTCTTGAGGAGGGATTTGAAAAGGTCAAATTATAGAGAAAAGGGTTACAAAGCACCTTAATACTGTTTTTACTTTCTTATGGTCTTATATCAATAAGGACCATCTGAAAATTAAGAAAAAGAAGAAAAAAACAACAACTGAAAAAATATCCCACTGGAAAACTGCATCCAAGGTTTGTTTAAATAAGCCAGTTATAGCTGAATCAATTCTATACTCCTATATATAAATATAATTCTTTATATATTTCTGCATTTCCTGTTTAAAAATAAGTATTTTTACCCTATGTCAGGTCAGTTTTCTGTTGAATCTAATGTATTTTTCCAGTTTCATTCAATTTGTTTTTCAATTCACTAACTTCTAATCGTACAGTCAAACTCAGACAGATATCAAATCTCCATCGCTTCTTGCCCAATATTCCACACACCATCTAAACCAGGTTTACATAGTATACTTTAAAAAATACCGACACGCAGTATCTGTGCTAAGGTTTATCATTTTAGAGCAGTGTCAAGGTATCAGTATATTTTAGAATAATAGCTGTGTGCTTTGTGCTGTGTGCTTTGTCAACCTTCGTCTATTTATTGTAAGAATAATTTAGTATGTACATTCAACCGGTTTTGTATTTTACATGATCTTAATAATAATAATAATAATAATAATAATACATATAAGTAACGTTTATGGGGGTCTGTGAAATGTTTCGTAGCACCTTTTTTGTGTCAATGGTCCACATACTGTGTCAGTATACACTGTAAAATGTCCACATTTCTACTTTTGAAATGAAATCACAGCTCAAAAACTGGAACTGAAAGTTAATAAATCCATTACCCAAGACATGAAACCAGGTAAGAAAACCTATCAGACAAACTTCCTGAATAAGTTTTGTTGCAAATTTGCTGGTTTTCTCTTCATTATGGCAATGTATACTGTAAATAACCTCAATACGTGACACTGAATGATTACATTGTGTTCACAAGTTCACTCAGAACAGGCTTTTGGTTGGTTTAATTGTTTCTTACATGCCATTTTAAAAACAGGTCTGCACCAAAAAAGGAGCTTTTTTTTTCTCTAACTAGGCCTAAAGCAGCTGGCGAGGGAAAGTCGTTCAGCTCAGCTGCTTCGTGTTCACTTTACACATTCCTTTATTTTATTATTTACGCCATGTTTGTCAGTCACACAACTTTATTCGCGGTAGGTGTTTTAGTATTAAAGTTTATCATGCACATCCTTTCGAAGTTGCCAAACGTGCTGGGAGAACACAATAAAGCCCGGTCCTGGAGATCAGAAATCAGTCGTCGTCCACGTCGTCTCCCTCGGACTCCTCGTCTCCTCTCCGCTCGAACATTTTATCCCTCTGCCTCTCCTGGATCTCCTTCATCTCCTCGGCGTAACGACTGAAAGCTCCGCCGAACTTGCTCCAGGCTTTAAACGGCACCGTGATCGAGTTCCGGTAGCTGGGCTTCACCTCGCTGACCCGCAGGAACACGCCGTACTTGTTGGCGCCAACGTCGAAGAAGAACCGCTTCGAGTCCACTGTGATGGACGTGCCCTCGGGCAGCTCGCTGTAGCCGCCGGCCCCGCACCCAGGCCCGGCTAGCTCATCATCATCACCGCCGTAGTCGTCTATTAGCTTAGCCAAGGCGTCGCGAAACTCGATTAGTCCCTGAGCCGGGAGAGCGATGGTTTGTCCGGATTGCATGGCCGCCCCAGGGGCCACTCCCCCTCCGATTCCGAACCCCGCTCCGCGGTTGACTGTCTGCCGGATCCTCAGGAACCTCCCGCGTTGGTTCTCCTTCAGATCGAGGTAGTATTTACGATTTTCCCTCACCAAGAATTCGCTCTTTAAGGCCCGTCTTGGCCCACCGTCCTCCCCGCCGGAGGACTGTGCGATCTGCTCCGGGGTGCTAGGCCCCAGCTGGGCGTAGTGTTCGATAAAGTCCCCCAAGTAGTCGCGGAATTCCGCAGCCACCGACATGGACAGCGTAAGGCGACTTTTGGAGCCTCCGGCTCCGACCTCGGCGATCTTCACGAACCGACCCTTTGAGTTCTGCTTCACGTCCAAGTAAAAGCGCTTGTTCTGGATGTCCAGGCGTTTGGAGGCCAGCTCCTGGGTCTCTTCTTGATCCCGCTGAAAATGATGGAATCCGCTGCCTCCTCCGCCACCGCCGCCGCCGCCACCGCTGCTGCTGCCACCGCGCTCACTCCCACTATCCCCATCCGCCATCTTCACCATCACCAGCAGCTGCTCCTCTGCCTTCTAGCAGTCCAGCACGCTGAGTCATTTACTCCACCCGTATACCGACAAAAACACGCCCCCTAACCTTAATAATGACCAGTAGTTCAAGATCATAAATTTGGTCGTTAAACAATAAAAAGACAAACAAATCCTCACAATCAAATCATAATTATTTTATTATGTACTTTATATATATCATAAAATAATCATTTCCGCCACAACTATTCTCCAGATGAAGTTCTCAGGTTGCCACGGTAACGTGAACGACTTCTAAATTTTCCAATCATTTAACGGTCACACGAAGACCCAACCAATCACTGTGTAGGAGGCGGGTTTTTCTTTAGAATACGAGTGGGAAAAAGAATCTGATCAGGGAGACCATAGGAACCTGATTAGACCAGAAGCTTGCGACTGCAACCAAACGTGGTTTTCTGATTGGTCTATCAGCGGTCAATCGAACTATTAACCCCCTTTTTTTAAACACTGGACTGTGTGTTTTTTTTGTTTGTTTTTTTTTTAACAGTTGGTCGACACAGTAATTAATTATTTTGCCAAACAACTGTGAAAACCATGGAAATATTGTAAATTTAATCTCTAATTAATGTTATGAATATTAATTTGATTTAGTATAAACAACAGTTACGTGCATCCCATAGTTTTTCTAGCGACAGACTGCTAGAAAACTTTTCACAGTAAAGTCCCGCCTTCATTCTGTATGTGAAAAATACCGTTCACGGGTGGGGGATGGGGGGAATGCGTACAGCAACCTGCAATATCATTGGCTACTAGTAAAATTCGAACCAACAAGCTGACCCGTGATTGGTCCGTGTCTCTGCGCGTTTACCTTGAAGTGTTTCTCTTTTACACCGAGCTTTTATTGTTCCTCTCTGTTTGAGGCCAAATTGATTTAGCTTTAGTTCTTCTCCGGATTCGCGCCCCAAACAACCGACCCATTACAATGGTACGTTTTTTTTTTAAATTCATCAAACCGGTATATTGCATCTCCGTTTTTCCCGTGTTGTTGTGTATAGCGCGTGCTTGGCGTTATTAACTGATGAATGAGTAAACGGCGGTTAGTGCTAATCCGCTAGCTTTAGCTTCCCCGTTGTCCCCGCGCGCTCGCAGCTTCACAAACAGCTGTTTCTTTTAAAATAATGTACAACTTTTACTCCTGGAGTCGATGTGGATTTATAGCGATGCTCCTGATCGGAAACTACAGCGGGTTGAGTAAACGCTGATGGGTTTTGGTTGAGGTTAGTCAGTATAACTCGGAAGGCGGCAGCTTTACACAGCGCCGCCGTGGATTGTTTACCTTTCCTGCCTGCAGAATCTCCCTCAGTCAGCTGGGCGACATTTTCTCTACTAAAATCAACACCCAGAAAAGCTGTAAAACATAAAACTAAATATTTTTTAAAACTTTTTTAAATTATTGTTTAAACGGACCGAGTTGATGTTTATTAATTAGTCCCCAGTGTAGGTTTGAATTTGCATCATATGCAATAACTAGGTTTATTTGACTACCTGGTTTGTTCATTCACTGGTCCTGGAAGTTGGTTGTGCAGCCAGGCTTTATTATTATTATTATTATTATTATAAAATTATCCATTGCTATTTTATGTAAAATCACTTTTTTTAATCCACGATCACCAACCAAGTAGCAACATGCAATAATATTCCGTTTGTGTCTCAAAAAACGGGAAAAAATCTCTTCACTTCAGTAAATATTCGATTTTAAATGATATAATATGTTTTTGATCTGAAAGAACCGAAATTAGAACTGCACGTAAACTAAGGCAGAGAAAAAAAACCCAGTGTGGAAATGAAAGTTTCCAGTCTTGTACATTATGCAGTATTTAAAGTGTTCAATCATTTACTCTCCAGGATTTTTTAATAATAGCAATGTTACATTTAAAATGCACGACAATACACGCATGGTGCGTTAAATACATTATGTACGACAGTAAATGCGTACACGTTATTAAAAAGGCTTCGGTTCACATCGGAGTCAAATCTAAATTGAGTCGATTCTCGGATTTAAAGCTGTTTTCGAATAAGGAGTCGAGTTCCAAACTTTGGTGTCGATTCTGCACTCTGGCGGTGGCTCGCCGCGCGTGCGCACTCAGAGTGTGTAGAAATTGGCCAGAACATGTTGCTTTGGGTCTCATTTGGTCCACATGAGATCATCTGCAAAGTGTCAGTGATGTATTGCAGTCAGTGAATTATCAACTCTGTCTATCTGAATCAATTTGTTAAAAAAAAAGATTTTTATAGTAACAAATGATTAGTTAAAAAAATCACTCTGAAAAGTTCACAAAACTTCTTTAAATTTTAAACTCCATTATTTCTTGTTTCTTACATTTAATACCCAGATATTTAGAGCTGTAAAAAAAAAAAAATATATATATATATATATATATATATATATATATATATATATATATATATATATATATAAATGACTATGATGACTGAAAGTCTGAGACCATATTTCTTTCTTGATATTTAGGGTGCTCTACCTAATGTCAACATTCAACATTTATTATGATGTTTCTGTAAGCATGTTGTGTGGGTGTTTTTGATTTGTCTTTATAAAGGCTAATGTTTGCTCACTCTGGAGTTAAATCTAACCATGCTTGGGTATTTCATGAAATCCTAGGCTGGTGGCAAGGCAGGAAAGGACAGTGGTAAAGCCAAGGCAAAAGCAGTGTCCCGCTCCCAAAGGGCTGGACTTCAGGTATGTGGCAGTATTATAGCTAATGTTTATGTCAGCATTGTTGATCCTTACGTTCTTGTTTTGGACAACATTAAATCTGTGTAATAATGGCTGTGTTTTTTTTTTTTTTTTTTGCTTAAATAACTAGAAACTTGGGCAAGTAATATTCATAATTTCATGTTCATTCAAATTAATGTTTTTGAAGCTAACCAATTTTAAAGAGAACTTTTTTAAAAATAAATTAAAATGTTTGACTTTATAGACAATAAACCTATATCATTTCAAATATAAACAAAGATTGATCACAATATGATCAATCTATACTGTATGAATAAATTATATATTGTATATGAATAATCATTTAAATCATTTGAATAAAAATAGCTAATACCTAAACTTTATTAATATTATTACATATGTAAACTAAAAGGTCCTCAGAAAAATTTTCATCACTTTCTGGTAGAATAGCAGTGTTTTTCAGGGACACAGATGGGCTGGATCAGGTTGCAGTTGTGTGTGTGTGTGTGTGTGTGTGTGTGTGTGTGTGTGTGTGTGTGTGTGTGTGCTACTATGACTGTAGGTTCATCTTGTGAGAATCACTTTATAGTGTAGTGATAATGTATATGCAGCTAAAAGCTGAGTGGTTTTATTAGAGAGATTTATTTGATTATTATTTTGGCCACAAGTCAATAATAATTCATTCTTCTGTCTGTTTGTAGTTTCCTGTGGGTCGTATCCACAGGCATCTGAAGACCCGCACTACCAGTCATGGGCGAGTAGGAGCTACAGCAGCTGTGTACAGCGCTGCCATTCTTGAATATCTCACAGCTGAGGTAAATGCTGATCAGAGACTCTTTGACAAGCTAAGTTTCCAAACAATATTATAAAACAATTGTACAAAATTTTTTAAGTTTTAAATTTTACAAGAAACCCATCCCTTTAATGTAAGTTATTGCACCTAGTGGCAAAACTAGGAACTGCATCGAGCACTGATAAATGTCTGTTGAGAGAGGACTGATGCTGCCCTGCTCTCCCTCTGAACATTTACACTGATGGAGGAAGGGGCATATATTCTGCAACCACCAAAACTTGTTTTATAGCAAAATGTCAGAACTGAGCCTAATAAATTATAATGCAAGTCGATTACAGAATAATTTCTCCTGTAAGATGTATTTGTATTGTTCATCAGAAATGTGGACTTTTTCCTTTTTAAAGATTGTGGGCTGAATTCCATTTAGATCTAATTTTGACTTCTTTGTGTGGATTGTACGATGCAGTTACATGGCTTACATATTGGCCAAGTTTTATTTAATATCTTTCCATCAATAGATATAACTTTATTTCCATGTGTAATAAATGAAAATAGTTGATTGACACTGCTCTTTAATTAGGTGCTGGAGTTGGCAGGAAATGCCTCCAAAGATCTGAAGGTAAAGCGTATCACCCCCCGCCATCTACAACTGGCCATTCGTGGAGATGAGGAGTTGGACTCTCTCATCAAGGCTACTATTGCTGGAGGAGGTAAGAGAGGACATTTTATAAGTTCAATTGAATGCTAAAGCATTATTTAAATAAAGTGATTGGCTAGCTATGAAACATCGATATACATGAAATTATTCTTTCTTATTGTGAGTTTGAGATTAATCATTGAACTGTGTGTTCTTGCAGGTGTGATCCCTCACATCCACAAGTCTCTGATTGGGAAGAAGGGCCAGCAGAAGACTGCATAAACACCATAGTGTTGGGGCTGGACTCAAGGACTTGTGTTCGGACTGTGATCAGAAAAACTTGCATTTGTTTGTTTATCCGTTCTTTTTCATTTTCTTTTTTAAATTAATGTCCATGTTGTATTAGCTAACCCTGAGTAATTTGTTAGTTTATCATCAACAAAATTAGTTTAAAACCACCAGATCCCTGTGTCAAACCTATTTTAGACATGCAGGAATTGTGATTTTTGTCCTGTTATGAAAGTGAACTTGTTTGATTGGCTAGAGTTATGGAAGTGTTTTATACTGAAAAATGGAACTGATAAAAACACATTTTTTACAAAATAGAAAATGTTTTGTCTCTTTTTTTCCAATGTCTCTAACTTTAAGCATATTCCACCACTGTTACTGTATGACACTGCCATATAGTGGATAATAAAACAGCACTTGTCAGGGTTGTGGTGGATCCGGAGCTAATCTGATGTAACCTGAATTTTAGGAGGTATGATCATTGCAAACAGTTGGACTAGCAGGGTGAGATTTTTATTTTTTTCTATGACCAGTACCTTGATAATCAGCAATTATTTCTAGCAAATTATTTGACTACCTACAGGTGAGGTCATAATTATATACACATTGCAGAATCTCCTAAATAATACATTTGTCTAGTAATTTTACATGTAGTATATAATACAATAATATTTTTATTGTTTTCTTGGGTGATTGTATTCATGAATCCCTTGTTTGTCTTAAACAGTCAAACTGCCCATTAAAATACAGAAAGTGCACAGTATTTGGTCTTTTCTTTAGCATATTTTACATTTATAGCTACTTTTCAGTTTATAAGTTTGGATTATGTTGGAAATTGACTTATTGTTACAAAGTGTGTAGACATTCCTGATTCTCAGGATAGCAACATGATCAAACCAAGGGTGTAAACAGAAATTTTATTTATATATATATATATATATATAAGAATGAACTTTATGCTAAACCAATTAAAGTAGTATAAATGTAATGACAACAAACTGTTGATCATGCAAGTAACACACTATTAAGAATCAAGCATAAAATGCAGTTTTTATTGGGTTTTGTGAACAACATATAAACTGAAATACTTTTTTAGTGCAGTATCAACTCGACAAAATGCAATTTTTATGATCCATCTGCGCTTTATTTTTTAAGATTCTGCAAAGCATATGTTACCTTTGGACCTCAACTGTAGCTTCCAAGAAGAACTGAAAGATATGAAGTGACTTTACTATGGATGTTTATAGCAATCATTTTGATTCTAAACCATGACTGTGCACATGCATGTACTGATTAAAAACTGCAGACAGAATATTCTTTTCAGAGTGTTTAAAAATAAAAAATTAAAAATGGCAGACCAAACAGTAAGTGTAGATTATTATTATTATTTTTTACAAATGTCAAGGTTGAAAATCCAACTAATTACTAGAATTATTATGGAGCTCAATCATACACAACACAAACCTTTGTAAAATACACAAAATACACAAAGTATAAGCGAAGTAACATAATTGGTTATTTGAGTATCTCAATATTACTCGCATGTCCCTCAGCAGCTGTATTAATGTACATTTAGTAGCATTTTAAACATACACTTTATCTACAGCAGTGTGCAACTATCATGTAGTAGTATGGAGACGAGTGATCCACTGTTGCTGCCACTAACGGGAGCAGCCGAAAGAAGAAGTGTGCATCTACCATATCCACACAGGCTGATGCAGCTGCAGGTTTTCATTAAAACCAAGCAGCAAATCTGTGGATTAGATCATAAACTCTGATCTACAGCTTCACTCCATGATACCCCTGAATTTGTTGCACTTCTGCATGACTAACACTAGGAGGAACCTTTGCACCAGGGATACTGTTTTTTTTTTCCACTTTGTGCTCTTGTAATTTCTTTTTCAGCTCAGTTCTGGACTTCATTGGAATAAACCAACTTTGGCTACTCTACATATACAGTGTGTAGAGCTCTGAGCAGACAGGGTGTTTCATGGCAGGTTTTTTCTACAGTTCCAAAGCTAGCATCAACTTTTCATCAGCACCAGTCAAAAGTCTGCCCTGTCATCCTAAAAAAGATCTGATTGGGCAATCTGAGGAATCGACAAAGCTTTTGGAAAGCCTCGTTGCTGAGGGGTGCATGTGGCCTTCCTTTTGATTCATCCAGGCACTTGTCATGTCCTGCAGAAAGCAGACAATAAAAACCTTTAGTGGTGTTGAAGTAGAAGTTATCAGGCATTATCCGTGGTGGAAGTTCCAGGAATTTTTCCGCTTTTTGAAGTTCTGGGAAGGGGTCCCGGATCAATGCTTCTCCATCAACAATATGGAACTGCTTCCTAGGGAAAAACGCCAACCACCTGGCCAGGTGTTGGTGGTAAAGGCTTCTCTGGAGAGCCTTGTAGTTGAGGTTGATGTGTCCTCGGCGTAGAAGAAGCTCCTCCAGAGGCTGGTATGACTTGTTCTGTTGAATGCGGTTGTGCAGGACCTGTGTGTAGTCTGACACAAGCCTCTCGGCTGGGTCTCGGACGATCAGAAGTAGCTTCACTGCAGGATTCATAGACCACATTCTGGCTGGAGCCATAGATGCTGTGAAATAACCTGGAGTCTTTTCCACGGTCACTTGCCCATCAAGGGTGAGAGGCATCTGGGCACGATACCAATCCAAACCCTTGTGGAAGTTTTCATCAATGTTAAAATAGTGCACTTCAGCCTTGGCCACCTCCACATCTGGATGAAGGTTAAGCATCTCCAGCAGGGCTCTGGTGCCACCCTTGCGTACCCCAATGATAATGGCACCTGGTATGCGTTGTGAGGTGCTGCTGTTTGTGGTCTCTTTCAGGTTCACTGAGATCACAGAGGTCGTGGAGGATCTGAGCTCCCGCAGGCACACATACAACTGGGCCTGGAGCACCAGTAATAGGATCAGTGCCAGGAGGAGGGTCCACAACATGGTGACACTGCTGTCAGGACAAGGGTAGCAAAGAGGCAGAAGCACACAGTAGTGGGAAAGAGGACACACACTCAGCAGGAGGACACACACAGGTCTATACACAACAGCTGTTGATCGCCACTGCTTCAGATCTTCACTCCAGCTTTCTGTAGAGAAAATAAACAGGAAAATATTTTAGTTCTAAAGGGTTGAATGGAGGAGAATCATAGTTTAACTGGACACTATTTTATCAGAGACAACAACAACAACAACAACAAAATACTACTACTACTAATAAACGTGTTAAAAAGGAATATAAGTTTACAATAAAAATTAAAAATCTTTTTTTTTTTTTTTACAAATTAAACACTCATGTTGAACTGAGTATAACTGCAATTTTAACTTAGCTCAAAAGAGAGAGAAAAAAAAACATTTTTTTTAAAAATAATGTTATAATGTAAGTAATAAGTTATAGTAATATGTTTTATAATGTAATGTAACAGGAACAAACTAGTCTGGCTGATGTTCCAGCTAGAAGATTAAATGTAACTTTATTTATATATGAAGAACAATGTAGCATTTTACACTATCTCTTTCTGTCTCCAACCAGAATTTACAGACCAATTGACAGAGACATTGGAGATGACAGCTCTTTTCCTTTTTTGTGTGTAGATGATGACTCAAACCTGAACACAGCAAGAGAACTCACACCTAGCCCACAGAGCCACCACACTTCTCAGATGTATTGCCCTTTTAGGGATTTTATTCTTTATTAGAAAGTTGTTCTTTAAATAGAGATTAACATCATGTGAAAAGCAAAATGTCTGAGTGTGGGTTTAAACACAAACACAGTATGCACACACTGTTGAACAAGTGACCTAGGGTGCATGCATTGTTTATTTGTGATATCCCTTGTATTTTACATCACAGACACATATATTTTGTTTTGGTTTCTGAGGGCCAAGAGACGAGGCTCAAACTGTCTCTCAACTCAAATCTATCTATCTATCTATCTATCTATCTATCTATCTATCTATCTATCTATCTATCTATCTATCTATCTATCTATCTATCTATCGATCGATCGATCGATCGATCGATCGATCTATCTATCTATCTATCTATCTATCTATCTATCTATCTATCTATCTATCTATCTATCTATCATCTATCTATCTATCTATCTATCTATCTATCTTGCCATTATTGCTACTTATCTTTTAGCTTGAGTCCAATCTTCATATCTGACATACTACACGCCCATTTTTCTTTATCTAGACATGGGCAGTAGTATGACGGATATGAAGATTGGGCACAATCCAAAAGATTAGTAGCAATAATGGCAATAATAGTTTAGTGTATTAAAATTATTTTGTCCATGTTGGTGTTGATTGGACAAAATTTGTATGAGGAGTAGTGGAAATAGTATGTGACAAAATCAAAAATTCTGATTTTCTGATTTTGTTGCTTTCACTTCAGCCTAGTCCTATGATAGCATTTGCTATTATTATGCATGTTCTTCAGGCAGTATGATTGTCAGTGAATTTGGTGTCTTTTTGTAGTTTAGGCCAATCATTTCACTACAGGCCTGATGGGGCTGGTCTTGGTGTGTACTAACCTCCCTATTGAGCCGTGGTTATTAATTTTTCTTGGTCTCTGGTCTGGAGCGGTAAAGCCGTGTAAACAAGCACCACTGTTCCTGACTTAATTGCTCCACTGGGAGATAGTGTGCAGGCCTCTTGGCCTCCTGCTTGCGAATCTGTCAGCCAATCATGGAACACTCAAGTATGAAGCCCATCATCATTTAGCGTTACAAGCGTCATCAACTCCACCATTATGGACAGGGTGTCCATAATGTCTCTCACTTCATCCCCCGGAGACAAAGTGGTTCTTAGGATGACAATTTGACAGCTGTTATTCTGAAATATCACACTCTGCTCTGCCAGATGTAGTCCAGTTCGGGACATTAACGTTCATTTGCACTCCTGAGCAGTTTTTTCAAAGAGTTTTATTGACTTCTGTGGTTTAATAACAGTTTTTGATGATAGCAGTAATGGGTAATTGCGGAACGAATCGTTGCTTTTTGAGCACTTTCTCTAAATTGAGACAAGTAAATCGATCCACAAGCATGAATAACAAACCCAAAGTTTTGAAAAAAGTTGCTTTGTTTACTTTAATTGTCCTTTTTATACTGTTTTCTACTGAGTCAATCTTGAATCTTATAGTGATGTTAGACAGCCCTTTTATTATTAGCAATTTAAAGTGATATAACTTAATATTTTGGCTGTTTATATTATTTCTGTGTGGATATAAAACACTGTGAGGTTTTTATATGAATATCTTGTTTAATGTTTTTAAAGAAATTGTTTTAGTGTGTCTCTTCAATTCCACCTAATATACCTTACACTGCCTGCTCTAGATTACTATTTATAAAGGTCACCAAATTTAATTTTACTAGAAAAACGTTTATTACCTGACTTACAAGAACACAAAGATACAGCTGACCTAAGTGACAAAATATTCACCAGCATGAAGAAAAATGTCCAAGAACAAAATTCTATAACACAGGCAAAATATTTCATAGTGGTACACTAAGCTACAGTGGATATTAAAAAGACTGAACACATTCATGAAATTGCAAATGTTTACATAAAAATATTACAACAAACAAATCCAAAGGAAAATATTTAATTATTTGCAATATTTTAAATAAAAACGAACTACCAAAGTTGTTTGCATAACACCCCTACCAAATAAAATTACGTGGAAGCACCTTTTGCCTTTACTACAGCATCATTTCTTTGTGAATAAGTCTCTATATAGTCCACACACCTACAGATCTAAACTTTGGAATTTTATCCCACTTTGCCCAAAAGTTTTCGATGGGATTCAGGTCTGGGCTCTAGCGTGGCAATGTCAGGACTTTGATTATACTTTTCTGAAGCCACAAACTGTTATGTTTTGATGTGTGCTTTAGGTCATAGTCATGTTGAAATGTAAAAATTCCTGTTTAATTTTACCAAAATATTTTGGTATTCAAAGCTATTCATTTCCCGCTCTACCTTGATAAGGGCCCCTGGCCCAGCTGAAGAGAAGCAGCTCCAAAGCATAATGCTTCCCCACCATACGTTACTGTTGGCATAGTGTTTCTTAGGAAGATGCTCTGTATTGGCTTGTTGTCAAACATCCCTTTTAAAATAATGGGCAAAAGGTTTTACCTTTGATTCATCGGACCATAAAACATTTTCCTGTATGGTTTGGGGTGACTGAAAAAACTTTTGGCATAATTCAGATGGGTTTTCATATTCTTTTTTATTTTATTAACATTTTTTTAAAAAGGCTTCTGTCTTGCTGTTGGCCTCTTGGGAGCCTCCCTGATAAGTTTTCTCCTCATCCTCTCATCAACTTCAGATGGTCATCCTAAACTTTTCTATGGTGCCACATTTCCTCCACTTATTGATGAAGGTTTTGACATTTTATGAGTTGCTCAGTAGCTTCTGGTTCAACAACTTCATACATGACTGTATAAGACTATAGAAAGGACATTACTCATAATTACACACTCCGGTAGTTTTTTGTCTCCGATGTATTGTTTTTAAGATTTATAATCACCCAAATGAGGATGTGTTCTGCTTTTGAGTTCAGTTCCCCTTAAGGTTTCTTCCTTATACCATCTTAGGGAGTTTTTTTCTTGCCACAGTTGCCCCCAGGCTGCTCATCAGGGATAAGCACAAATAATTCCCTTTAATTTGTAAGTTCTGTAAAGCTGCTTTGAAACAATGTCGATTGTGCTTTAGAAAAAATACTTGAACTTAAACTACATCAAAAGCTGATTTTGATCAATTTAATTGGTGGCAGGTGTACGCCATTTACCTACAAGCCTCATTGTAATTAAACATGAGGACCATTAGAGCTCCCATTTTGAAAGTGTGTGCAGACTTATGCAATTATTATTTTTTTATTTAAAATGATCCCCTCTGGATTTTTGAAGATCAATTTAAGGATGTAACATGTATTACATTTATGTTGTTAATTCTTCTTTATATTTAAGAAACCTGTAATGTAATAAAGGAGTGTATACTTTATATCCACTGTAACAAAATAAAAAGTAGTGGTTAATAAACTCAGTAAACATGCTGATTATGCTGATAGTGAATATGCTGATTCCTTATTTAATGTCAGGAAGTACTGACCTAAATCATATTTTTTTAATTAAACTGTTTGTAGTGCTGTTCTGAAGGAAACATGCTGTGCTGTGAGTATGAAAATGTGGAACATCAGATGTGAAAATTAACCCACTGAATATGGATTTATTTTATGTAGGTTTCTTTTAGTTAGATTTATGGCTGATGAATTGAAATAAAATGTTTGCATTCTGTTGCATAACTTGTGTTTTTATCTTAGTATTAACTTACCTCAGTTTGCTAGGTAACTGGAAAAACCCCAATTCGAAAACTAGCACAAACCTTCACCTTTATTATTGACTCAGATTGAAGAATATCTTGGCTGCAAATTTGACATGTATGCCAATGCAGTGCAATACTTAAGTGCCCAAGTGATGTACCTGGCTGTATACATTGACAGGAAATAAGTATTTTTTAAACAATCTTATTTGTCTAAATGCAGGAGGTGAAGGAATGGAGACAATTGTGGAGTAGGTCATTGCTGAATTGTTTTCTTTGTATGTGTTGTTCCTGCTACTTTCAGGTTATCCTACTTCTTTCAAATGACAGCTGTCTTCTGTATCAAATTCTTTATTATTAGTCAAAGAGCATGTTGTGAAATCCTGAATGGTGCACCTGTCAAGGATGATTAGTTTTGGTTCCATGAACTACCCAATGGAAAATTATTGGACCACTTATACTGACAGGATGTTTAAGTTCTTTGCTATGGCTCTGTAGCTTTTTCATTGTTGTTGAATAATATTTTTTTTCCTAAGAACCCTAGGAAGACTTTCATCACAAAATATAAAAAAATATTGAATGCTTTCTCCCCTGTTAATATACTTTAAAAAACTCATCTTTGTTTATGAATATGAACATGCTTGCAAACCACTGGCCTGTACAATATCTCTATATTATAGCTCTATATGGACTGGAGTAGTTTTATGTAGGGAGGTGGTTTAATGTAATAATTATTGATGAATCTGTGGGATTTTAGTTTTGTTTGGATCCTTACATCAGTATCTGGAAAAACTACACCATATTTTAACTCCTCGAAAAGCATCAGTAAAAGTAACCCCAGGTTATGTACAAATAACCACATATAATGTAGAGTACATGCCTTGGAGTATAAAGCCATGTTAAGTCGTATGGGTACAGATTTTTATATTTTTTTAATATATATTATATGCATGTAATGATAAAGCATTTGCATGATCAGGAAATAATTAATTACATCCAATAATTAACTACAGTTAAAGCAATCAGTTTGTATTAAAGATATAAGGCACATGTAGAATGCCCGGTGTGATCTCCTGGTAAGTAGAAGTGAAGACACATATACATATATGTATGTATGTATATATATATATATATATATATATATATATATATATATATATATATATATATATATATATATATATAAATGTTTTATTTTTCTGTGTCTGTAGAATAAAATATTTACTTATTGCTTAACTATCATTATAATGGATACATTTTTTTTGTCTCACATTTTCATAATGCCTCCTCCAGTTTCATCTAAAACTCTTTCTATTACCTTCACTCAGGTTGTGAGATTGTTTCCAAACAACAGCAACATCACATCCCCTTTGTGACACACAATTACCCAGACTTCATTACACACTGCTGACTCTGTAATTGTATTTAAAGCCTTAATTATGCTGAATGAGTTCGATGGGTTACAGATGGAAGTGAGCTCGGCTTCTTTGGTAAATGACCCTTGAAAAGAAATGTGGCAAATACGTTTTTTTTTCTCCACTTTTAACACTTTAAACTGCAATGAGTTTGGAAAGAAAAACAATGTGTCTTAAAAAAAAAAGGCTATCACTGGTGCATGCAGTCACCATACTGGGCCTGTTGATGCAAAGAAGTTGGAATCTGTCAGAAACACAATTGGGTTCATTTAGAGAAGGTTTCAAATAATCACTTCTTCTTATAAAGGTTGGTGTGAGTCTGTTTAAGCTAGATCATCTCAAGGATGGTGTTGGACTTCTTATTTGGACTAGAGGCTCTTTTACACACTGAAAAACTTAGTCTAGACCTTGTTTGGCTAAATTGTGAGAATATTTTGCTATTTTATTAGCCAACTAGCATGTTTTAAATGTTGTACAATCAGAGGTAGAAAGAGTAATAAAATATTTTACTCAAGTAAAAGTACTGTTACTTAAATGAAATTTTACTTAAGTACAAGTAAAATTACCTGTCTAAATATCTACTGAAGTAAAAGGAAAAACTTTGCTAATTAAAATTTACTGAATTACTTTTTTTTAAAGACAAGGATTGGATAGTGGATTTTAGTGTAGTTCAAAAGGACAATGGGATAAAAAAAAGTTTTGAAGTGGGCTTGTATGAGGTATTTTTTTACCTAGCCAGTGTATTACCTGCAGCAGACAGTGCTCAACACTCTCCCTGTTTCCCAGAAGAGCATAAAGATACACATGTAGACAGCAACAATAAACAGTTGATCTCCCTAAATGAAGTTTTTTTTGCTATATTGCTGTCCCTGACAGTGTTGCTGTCACTGCACTGCGCTCTGCTGCTCCATACTAGAAGAGTGCAAAGCAATATCTTCTATAGATAAAACACTGACTAGGGACAAGTACCTCATACCACCCTCCTTCAAAATAACTGAACTATTTCCTTAACATTCACACAGTTAAATCTGAAGTAAAAGTATATGACCTTATATAACTACTTACATTTAATCAGGGGAACAGGTCATTTTAAAAGGATTATTAGCGTTAGATTGATTAAAACAAGCCATATTCTGGCTACAGATAAAACAAACTAATAACCATTCATACATTTTTATACTGATTTTTACAAATAAGAAAATTAAAATCTGTCAGTAGCAAACAGTGGTGGACGAAGTACACAAAGCTTGAGTTAAAGTAAAAATAAACAAAGTAAAATGTTACTCTAGTAAAAGTGCTCCCTTTAAACTTTCATTTGAATAAAAGTACAAAAGTATTTTACTTCTGATATGATGTCAGGTCTTGTCAGTTCTACCACTTGAAACCCTAAAGGCTAAATTATATGTGACGTAAAATAATAATTAATGCGATCATGAAAATAAGCAGAAAAAAACCCAACAAAAATGTCAACCGGCAATCAAAACAAGTTTGAAATATTTCTACCCTGATTGGTTGCTGTGTGCTTGACCAGTTAAGTTTTTGTTTACTCATAAATAAAAAAGCAACGATTATTTTCGCGAAATGTAGTTGTAGTGAAGTTAAAGTGAAAGTCTCAGAAATAATTTAGTAAAGAACAGCAATGGAAATAATTGAGTGAAGTACAGATTTTCTTCTTCTTCTTTTGGCTGCTCCCGTTAGAAGTCGCCACAGCGGATCATCCGTCTCCATACCAGCCTGTCCTCTACATCTGCCTCTTTCAAACCAACTATGGTACCTGCATGTCTTCCCTCACCACATCCATCCTGGTGGCTCCATCCTCAGCATTCTCCTACCGATATACCCCATGTCCCCCCTCTGCACATGTCCAAACCATCTCAATCTCAAAAATAACAAACGCTCCACTACTTTGCACTGTTGAACACAGGTACTTTCTCCACCTCTTCTCCCTGCATCTGCACCACTCCACTCTTGTCCACACACATGTACTCTGTCTTACTCCTACTGAATATTATTTCATTACATTTCATTCTCTCACCACAAATAACAATATCATCCACAACCATTACAGTCAATGAAGCCTCTTGTCTGGCCTCGACAGTCAACCTGTCCATCAACACTGCAAACAGGAAAGGGCTAAGAGCCGATCCGTGATGCAGTCCAACTGCCACCTTGAACCAGTCTTTCGTTCCTACTGCACACTTCACTGATGTCACACTGTCCTCATACATGTCCTGCTCCACCCTCACATACTTCTCTGACACACCAGACTTCTTCATACAATACCACAACTCCTCTCTCGGCACCCTGTCGTATGCTTTCTCTAAATCCACAAACACACAATGCAACTCCTTCTGACCTTCTCTATACTTCTCCATCAACATTCTCAAAGCAAATATTGCATATGTAGTGCTCTTCCTCAGCATGCATCATCTCACCTTCCAGAATCTTGTTAAACAATTTTGTTAAACACTCCACTGCTATCTCATCTAAACATTTCCATGCTTTTGATGTATGTCATTAATGTATAAACTCTTCTTTGAATCTCACACTACAGTCTCTCTCCTTTAGTTTTCACCATCTTATTCCTTTTTCAGTCTTTACTCTCCTTCTCTTTTTCTTCACCTCCAAAGCCATCCTACAGACCACCATCCGATGCTGTTTAGCTGCACTGTCCCCTGCCAACACCTTACAGTCTCCAATCTCAAGTCGCATCTTCTGCATAGAATGGAGTCAACCTGTGTGCACCTTCCTTTACTCTTATATGTCACCCTTTGCTCATCCTTCTTCTTAAAATAAGCATTTACCACAACCATTTTCATCCTTTTAGCAAAATCACCATCTGCCCTTCCACATTCCTCTCCTTAAGGCCATACCTACCCATCACCTCCTCATCAACTCTGCTCCCCCCATGCCCATTAAAGTCTGCCTCAATCATCAATCTTTCATTCCTAGGTACACCTTCCTCCCACTCCCTCCCTCTCACTCCAGAAATTTTGCTTCTCCTTCATCTCACAACGCACTTGTGGAGCATAAGCACTGATGACATTTATCATCACCATAAAACAACAACCCTAACCTCCTTCTCCTTTCCCTGCTGTCTCTGTAGACTTCTTCCTCCTCTCCTTCTCCTCCTTTCGCCAACAGTAGCCAAATTTCAAACAGTACCCTGTTGGATATCATTACTCTGGCGGTCGTTGGTACCTCGGGCCTCGACCATCCGGTATGAAATTCTGGTATGAATCTCCTGTTATAATGTCATTCATGAAAACATGAAAGAAATCACGAATGCAGATTCAGAACTCAGACAGTAAACTCACGCATTATAAAACTCGCGTTTTTCACAGTGATGAATCAAAACATTTTGATTGTACACTGAATTTTTGACAAAAGTGTGTGTTTGGTTTTACAGTAATGCTCCCATCTAATGCCACCTCAATAGATATTCTCTAAAATATAACATTTTTCATTCATTTCATATGACAAATTGTGACACTGAAAATCGGAGGTGGTAAAAGTATAAGTACGTTAAGTAGAAGTACCTGGGTAACAGTTGAAGTACTGTCTATACTTTTTTCCTTAAGTTAAAGTAAAGAAGTTTGGGCTCTAAAATGTACATAAGTAAAAAGTAGCCAATGTAGCCAAGTAATTAATGAGGTGATCCTGGAGAAACTGAACCTCTTATAACTTTCATACAGATTACATAATCAGAGAATATTTGTGTATAATTAATATGTTTTTAATATATATATTTAATTTATATATATATATATATATATATATATATATATATATATATATATATATATATATATATATATATATATTAGGCAAATATTCACTAAGATTCAAGTTGTTTTTTGTGTCTGTGAAGAGAGATGACAAAGATGGCAAAAAGTGCACCGTCTGTTTGCTTTATTTTAAAAAATAACAGTGTTTCGTATTATGAGTTATTATTTTGCTATTGTGAGTGTGTACAAATACAAATAGACCCTTTACAGATTCGAATGATGTATTGCTCTTAT